>NC_090246.1:68759558-68781525 GCF_037325665.1 Littorina saxatilis | reverse complement strand
GGAAACTGAGCTGAACATTAGGAATAAATTTATGTCATGATTATTTTTATTTATTTACTTAAACATATTAGTTTACTGATAAAGTTTGTTGATTTAGAAATGTACACATTTGACTGACAAAAGAAAAGACCTATGAAGAAGGTTTGCTCCAAGCCACACACGAAAAAAAAAAGAAAACAAAGGCAAAAAATAATTGTAGTAGCAAACCTGCATGCAACTGAGGTTAAAAAAAAAAATAAATAAATAAAAAAATTTAAAAAAAATCTTATTCCTTGTCCGTTCCTGTTTCCAAAAATATATAGCAATAATATGTGTGGATTAAAAACACGTTCAGAAAGTTAAAAAGAATAGAGATATAGAAAAGCGTGCTCCTCGGCGCATCCGCTACCGCGCTTTTCTGGATTGTTAATTTCACTGCCTTTGCCACGAGCGATGGACAGACGATGCTACGAGTGTACGGTCTTGCGGGAAAAATGCAATGCGTTCAGTTTCATTCTGTGAGTTCGACTGAGCTTGACTAAATGTTGTATTTTCGCCTTACGCGACTTCTTACATTTAGTCAAGTTTTGACCAAATGTTTTAACATAGAGGGGGGAATCGAGACGAGGGTCGTGGTGTGTGTGTGTGTGTGTGTGTGTGTGTGTGTGTGTGTGTGTGTGTGTGTGTGTGTGTGTGTGTGTGTGTGTGTGTGTGTGTGTGTGTAGAGCGATTCAGAGTAAACTACTAGACCTATCTTTATGAATTTTTTCATGAGAGTTCCTGGATATGATATCCCCAGATGTTTCTTTCATTTTTTTTATAGATGTCTTTGATGACGTCATATACGGCATTTTGTAAAAGTTGAGGCGGCACTGTCACTCCCTCATTTTTCAATAAAATTGATTGAAATTATGGCCAAGCATTCTTCCACGAAGACCGGACTTTGGTATTGCATTTCAGCTTGGAGGCTTAACAATTATTTTATGACTTTGGTCATTAAAAATCTGAAAATTGTAATTAAAATTATTGTTTTTATAAAACGATCCAAAATTACGTTTATCGTATTCTTTATCATTTTCTGATTCTAAAAAATATAAATATGTTATATTCGGATTAAAAACAAGCTCTGAAAATTAAAAAAATAATAAAAATTATGATTACAATTAAATTTCCGAAATCGATTTAAGAACAATTTCATCTTATTCCTTGTCCGTTCCTGATTCCAAAACATATAGATATGATATGTTTGGATTAAAAACACGTTCAGAGAGTTAAAAAGAATAGAGATATAGAAAAGCGTGCTCCTCGGCGCAACCGCTACCGCGCTGGATTGTTAATTTCACTGCCTTTGCCACGAGCGATGGACAGACGATGCTACGAGTGAACCGTCTTGCGGAAAAAATGCATTGCGTTCAGTTTCATTCTGTGAGTTCGACTGAGCTTGACCAAATGTTGTATGTTCGCCTAACGCGACTTGTTACATTTAGTCAAGTTTTGACTACATGTTTTAACATAAAGGGGGGAATCGAGACGAGGGTTGTGGTGTGTGTGTGTGTGTGTGTGTGTGTGTGTGTGTGTGTGTGTGTGTGTGTGTGTGTGTGTGTGTGTGTGTGTGTGTGTTTGTGTGTGTAGAGCGATTCAGAGTAAACTAGTAGACCTATCTTTATGAAATTTTTCATGAGAGTTCCTGGATATGATATCCCCAGATGTTTTTTTATATTTAGTCAAGTTTTGACTAAATATATTAACATCGACGGGGAATCGAAACGAGGGTCGTGGTGTATGTGCGTGTGTCTGTGTGTGTGTGTGTGTGTGTGTCTGTGTGTGTGTGTGTGTGTGTGTGTGTGTGTGTAGAGCGATTCAGACTAAACTACTGGACCGATCTTTATGAAATTTGACATGAGAGTTCCTGGGTATGAAATCCCCGAACCTTTTTTTTTAATTTTTTTGATAAATGTCTTTGATGACGTCATATCCGGCTTTTCGTGAAAGTTGAGACGGCACTGTCACGCCCTCATTTTTCAACCAAATTGGTTGAAATTTTGGTCACGTAATCTTCGACGAAGCCCGGGGTTCGGTATTGCATTTCAGCTTGGTGGCTTAAAAATTAATTAATGACTTTGGTCATTAAAAATCAGAAAATTGTAAAAAAAAAATAAAAATTTATAAAACGATCCAAATTTACGTTTATCTTATTCTCCATCATTTGCTGATTCCAAAAACATATAAATATGTTATATTCGGATTAAAAACAAGCTCTGAAAATTAAATATATAAAAATTAATATCAAAATTAAATTATCCAAATCAATTTAAAAACACTTTCATCTTATTCCTTGTCGGTTCCTGATTCAAAAAACATATAGATATGATATGTTTGGATTAAAAACACGCTCAGAAAGTTAAAACAAAGAGAGGTACAGAAAAGCGTGTTATCCTTCTTAGCGCAACTACTACCCCGCTCTTCTTGTCAATTTCACTGCCTTTGCCATGAGCGGTGGCCTGACGATGCTACGAGTAAAATGGCATTGTTTTTCATTCTGTGAGTTCGACAGCTACTTGACTAAATATTGTATTTTCGCCTTACGCGACTTGTTTTCATTTTTATATTTAGTCAAGTTTTGACTAAATATTTTAACATCGAGGGGGAATCGAAACGAGGGTCGTGGTGTATGTGCGTGTGTGCGTGCGTGTGTGCGTGCGTGTGTGCGTGTGTGTGTGTAGAGCGATTCAGACTAAACTACTGGACCGATCTTTATGAAATTTGACATGAGAGTTCCTGGGTATGAAATCCCCAAACGTTTTTTTAATTTGTTTGATAAATGTCTTTGATGACGTCATATCCGGCTTTTCGTGAAAGTTGAGGCGGCACTGTCACGCCCTCATTTTTCAACCAAATTGGTTGAAATTTTGGTCAAGTAATCTTCGACAAAGCCCGGACTTCGGTATTGCATTTCAGCTTGGTGGCTTAAAAATCAATTAATGACTTTGGTCATTAAAAATCTGAAAATTGTGAAAAACAATAAAAATTTATAAAACGATCCAAATTTACGTTTATCTTATCCTCCATCATTTGCTGATTCCAAAAACATATAAATATGTTATATTCGGATTAAAAACAAGCTCTGAACATTAAATATATAAAAATTATTATCAAAATGTTTTTTCGAAATCAATTTAAAAACACTTTCATCTTATTCCTTGTCGGTTCCTGATTCCAAAAATATATAGATATGATATGTTTGGAATAAAAACACGCTCAGAAAGTTAAAACGAAGAGATGTACAGAAAAGCGTGCTATCCTTCTCAGCGCAACGAATACCCCGCTCTTCTTGTCAATTCCACGGGCACTGCCTTTGCCACGGGCGGTGGAGTGACGATGCTACGAGTATACGGTCTTGCTGCGTTGCGTTGCGTTCAGTTTCATTCTGTGAGTTCGACAGCTACTTGACTAAATATTGTATTTTCGCCTTACGCGACATGTTTACATTTAGTCAAGTTATGACTAAATGTTTTAACATCGAGGGGGGAATCGAGACGAGGGTCGTGGTGTATGTGTGTGTGTATGTGTGTGTGTGCGTGCGTGTAGAGCGATTCAGACCAAACTACTGAACCGATCTTTATGAAATTTGACATGAAAGTTCCTGGGTATGATATCCCAAAACGTTTTTTTCATTTTTTTGATAAATGTCTTGATGACGTCATATCCGGCTTTTCTTGAAAGTTGAGGCGGCACTGTCACGCCCTCATTTTTGAACCAAATTGTTTGAAATTTTGGTCAAGTATTTTTCGACGAAGCCCGGACTTCGGTATTGCATTTCAGCGTGGTGGCTTAAAAATTAATTAATGACTTTGGTCATTAAAAATCTGAAAATTGTAAACAAAATATTTCTTTTATAAAACGATCCCAATTTACGTTCATCTTATTCTCCATCATTTGGTGATTCCAAAAACATATAAATATGTTATATTCGGATTAAAAACAAGCTCTGAAAATTAAATATATAAAAATTATTATTAAAATTAAATTGTCCAAATCAATTTAAAAACACTCTCATCTTATTCCTTGTCGGTTCCTGATTCCAAAAACATATAGATCTGATATGTTTGGATTAAAAACACGCTCAGAAAGTTAAAACGAAGAGAGGTACAGAAAAGCGTGCTATCCTTCCCAGCGCAACTACTAACCCGCTCTTCTTGTCAATTTCACTGCCTATGCCGTGAGCGGTGGACTGACGATGGTACGAGTATATGGTCTTGCTGCGTTGCATTGCGTTCAGTTTCATTCTGTGAGTTCGACAGCTACTTGACTAAATGTTGTATTTTCGCCTTACGCGACTTGTTTATTATTTAGTATGGAGTGTAGAGAATGAAGATCCGCTGAGCTTCAAAGGCAAGCCTACAAAGTGTGCTGCATTGTTCTGTTTGATCGTCCCCTGACCTTGTGGTTTTACAATACAGTCAGAAAAATGTCAAGTACGGGCAAAAAGTGATTTTATTATATACGCTGTATTTGATTAAATATAACAAATCGAGATACTTTGAGTCAATACGATATTACTATTAAATGAAAAGGATTTTTGATGTGCTTGTTCGTTGCTTTTTGATTGTTCATATTTTAGACATACACACACACACACACGCACGCACACACACACACACACACAAACACACACACACACTCACACACACACACACACACACACACACACACACACGTACACGCACACGCACACACACACACACACACAGTGCGCTTGGTTGTTTGCCAAGCTATTACTTACAGTTTCATTCACAGAAGAAAAAATAAACCAACATATTGATCCTTCAGATTCTTCAGATGTTTGCTTCAAATAGAAATTGTACATTTATGTAAAAGAGAAAGAAATAATCACAGTATTTTATTCCAACGGCACAACAAGAACAAAACAATACAAAAGTGTAAGAAAAAAAGTTGGGAGGAAAGTAAAATAACGCATATATAGTTCTAAAAGAAATGCATTTCTCATTAAAAAAAAAAATGATCAATTGCATCGTTGGAACATTACAGTTCTCGTTGTTTATGTACAAGAAGCACAGCAAGCTTCCTCGTTACCGAAACAAATAGCTCTGTTTGCAGCAACTAAAGTTGCACACGTAGGGTTTCGGTCACCAAACTTGCAATCTGCACATGTAAATGTATGTATTTATTAATTTATTTTACTGGACTGCAGAACCCTAACATGTCTATTTTTCTTTAACACACACTCCGTACTTGCAGTCTGTACACAATACAAACAATGCGGATATGGTTGTTTTGACTGTATGTATACTATGCTTTTGGCTTTTGTTTTTAGATCTTATTGTATTGTCTGTTTTGCTTTTATCTTTAGATCTTATTCTACTCTTTTGCTTTTGTTCTTAAATCTCATTCTGTAGATTTGTTTCTATCTATTCCATTGTATTTCTGCCCTGCGCAGAGCAATTTGGGCAGTCACAGTTTTTGTGTCTGTAAGTACATTCTGCACAAATACAGTCAGAATGTGTTTGTTTTGACTTTATTGGTAATTCTCGTTGTATTATCCGGCGTAAATAATAACATGAACAAAATCAATTAAATTAAGTCAGTAATTACCTATAACTAAAATGAATAATACATAGAGGTAAAAACAAATATTAAGGCACTGTTGTTTTGTTTGCAAGAATGTGGCAGTAAGTAAAAATTGGTCCAGCTACAGTTACAAACTATCGAAACGGTTAAAACATCTGATTATATTTTCTGAAAACCTTTCAGGCTTAGCCTACATCATTACCATATAGGCTACATCTACGTGAGAAACAATGGTACAACGTTTAAAAGCAATGGTTAATCATAAGCGTATACGCCGTTCTCTTACTGGGAATGGATGTTTTGTGTTTCTTGCAGGATTCGCAGCAACGTTCTTCATTGTAGTAACAATTAGAGGCGGATATTGTAGAACACCAAGAAGCTTGATCGCCATACTCACAACCTGTACAGCAGTAAACATTTGGTTTGAACATGATTTTATTTAGAGAATATGGAGCGGCATAGGAGACAAAAGATAAACTTGGGACCACACAACAAGCTATGCTTATACCGAGACTAAGGGGAGTAACTTCCTTTAAAATCGACTATATTCTAAACAAAAACAAAACAAAAAACAGTAACGACAACGACAGCAACAACAACAACCACAACAACACGCATAACTAATAATTCTGTGCGAGAACACAAATTATTGTATGAACGCACACGTGGGCGTATGGGTTCAGACATGTGACACGAAAGGTGAAGGACAATAATGTTGGTCAAGAATTAAATCCTCCAAGAAGTAATCTATAACTGCTCGTAGCACAAGTATCCTACGATGTGTGTGTGTGTGTGTGTGTGTGTGTGTGTGTGTTTGTGCGTGTGTGTGCGTGTGTGTGTTTGTGTGTGTGTGTGTGTGTATGTATGTGTGTGTGTCATTGCTGTCCCATTCGGTTCAAACGACTTTGGGAAATGATGTTAATACGAACTCCCTTTTAAGGTCTTGTCTGTGCAGCATCTTTTTAATAACCCAGAAACAATTTCAATGGAGGTACTTGTCGGGTCAGAGCTGGTTCCTGTTGCAGGTGCTGGCGCCGCGGTTGTCGCAGATTGTGGATTCGCGCAGGTTACACAGCAGATGTGACTGTAGGTTACACATCGACCCCTGTCCTCTGCGATGAAGATCGGGCAGAAGCTGCTCCTGTCACCGTACTTGCAGTCTGTACACAATACAATCAATGCGGATGTAGTTGTTTTGGCTGTATGTATGCTTTGCTTTAGGATTTTGTTTTTAGATCTAATTATAGTGTCTGCTTTGCTTTTATCTTTAGATCTCTTTCTACTCTTTTGCTTTTGTTCTTAAATCTCATTCTATAGATGTGTTTCTATATATTCCATTTCATTTCTGCCCTGCGCAGAGCAATTTGGGCAGTCACAATTATTGTGTCTGTAAGTACATTCTGCACAAATACACACATGCAGTCAGAATGTGTTTGTTTTGACTTTATTGGTAATTCTCGTTGTATTATTCGGCGTAAATAATAACATGAACAAAATCAATAAAATGAAGTCAGTAATTACTTATGACGAAAATGAATAATACATAGAGGTAAAACAAATATTAAGGCACTGCTGTTTTGTTTGCAAGAATGTGGCAGTAAGCAAATTTCGGTCCAGCTACATTTACAAACTATCAACACGGTTAAAACATCTGATCATATTTTCTGAAAACCTTTCAGGCTTACATCATTACCATTTATTCCCCCCTCTGCTTCTTTCTCTATGTAAAGGTGTAGGGCTAGTTATTTTTCGGTAACTTACCCAACAACCAAAATCACTAACCCAACAACCGGCCTGAATCCTCGATAGCTCACAGGTTGATGAGCTAGACTTTGAGGGAACTACTTTAAAAGCGATTGAAAAGTTCCGAACGCTCTAATATACGAAATATACATCTCCAGGCCAAACAATACAAACATACTGCATTTAAACTAGCAACTACAGGCTTGAACACATTAATCTCCACATAAAATCCGTGAGTTTGGTTGTTTTCTAAATCCAAATCTAACGATCAGTGCAGAGAAAATCGTTTTAGATCTCTTATGAGTGCAAGCAAACTTTGAAGGCAAGTACATCTCGTACTCTGTCTAGCGATAAGAGTAGTTCCCCTTCCAAATTTTCTGATCTGAGTTGCTTGGACAAAAGACTGCAATCCGACGGTTAGTTTTCGACAATATTTCATTTCATAAACAGATCACACGCAATCAAGTGCACATATCTCATCAATTTAAAGAACATACAGCGGTTTTATACATTAGTTTGCCCCAGAAAACTGATCTTCATACAGTTTTTAACGTTGGAACTTTGGTGCAAAATTTCGTCTGCTGGTCACATTCGAAGAAAGAACATTTCCTAAGCGATACCAAAACATGAACAGAACACACACTATCTGCCTTTACCGCCACAGCAGAATAACAACATAACTGTGCACTTGATTTTAGTCAAAAACAGGGAAACTGACAAGAAGTGTTGACAGAATTGAATTATTTTCCCTGAGCTATACAACCGCGCATTATTCAATCGCCTGCGCAGGTAGACTGGTTGAGTGAATAGGATTCGATCAAACTTTCGCACAAAAACTCCTCTGTTCTTTGAATAACTGAAGAAAGGAGGAATAAAGAGGTTACATACCTCGTCTCAGTGATTATTAAAAATAATGGTCTCAGTTCGCGGTCATGAAAAAGCTCGCTGAAGCTCGCATTTTTCATGATCCGCAAACTTCGACCATATTTTTAATAATCACTGAGACTCGGCATGTAACCTCTACATGCATCTACGTAAGAAACAATGGTACAACGTTTAATAGCAATGGTTAATCATAAGCGTATGCGCCGTTCTCTTACTGGGAATGGATGTTTTGTATTTCTTGCAGGATTCGCAGCAGGTTTCTCCATTGTAGTGACAGCCATTGCCGGATATTGTAGAACACCAAGAAGCTCGATCGCCATACTCACAACCTGCAAAGCAGTAAACATTTGGTTTGAACATGGTTTTATTCAGAGAATATGGATCGGCACAGGAGACAACAGATAAACTTGGGACTACACAACAAGCTATGCTTATACCGAGACTAAGGGGAGTTACCTCCTTTAAAATCGACTATATTTAAAAAATAACAATAAAATTTAAAAAATAAACAACAACAACAACAACAACAACAACAACAACAACAACAACAACAACAACAACAACAACAACAACACGCATAACCAATAATTCTGTGCGAGAACACAAATTATTGTATGGACGCACACGTGGGCGTATGGGTTAAGACATGTGACACAAAAGGGGAAGGACAATAATGTTGGTCAAGAATTAAAGAAGGACAATAATGTTGGTCAAGAATTAAATCCTCCAGCGAACGCCAAGAAGAAGAAGAATTAATTCCTCCAAGTTGTGTAACTGCTCGTAGCACAAGTATCCTACGATGTGTGTGTGTGTGTGTGTGTGTGTGTGTGTGTGTGTGTGTGTGTGTGTGTGTGTGTGAGTGTGTGTGTGTGTGTGTGTGTGTGTGTGTGTGCGTGTGCGTGCGTGCGTACATGCGTGCGTGCGTGCGTGCGTGCGTGAACGACTTTGGAAATTGGCGTTAATACGAATTCCCTTTCAAGGTCTTGTCTGTGTATCGGGAGTTTGTCATTAACAAATACCAAAATATAAGTAAAACAATGTGAGATTGTCAGTCAGAAAATTACCAATGCTTCAGTGACTATACAGCTATACAAATGTTGTGTCGTTCAATCGGAAAAAAGATAGTGTAATTAAACACGCAGGATATTTTTAATAACCCAGAAACAATTTTAATGGAGGTACCTGTTGTGTCAGAGCTGGTTCCGGTTGCAGGTGCTGGCGCCGCGGTTGTTGCAGGTGCTGGCGCCGCGGTTGTCGCAGATTGTTGATCCTGGCAGGTTCCGCAGCAGACTTCTTTATTATAGGAACAGGCATTGGCGGATAATGTAGAACACCAAGAAGCTTGATCGCCATACTCACAACCTGTACACCAGTAAACATGTGGTTTGAACATGAATTTATTTTGATAATATGGAGCTGCATAGGAGACAAAAGATAAACTTGGGACCACACAACAAGCTATGCTTATACCGAGACTAAGGGGAGTAACCTCCTTTAAAATCGACTAAAACAAAACAGTAACAACAACAACAACAACAACAACAATAACAACAACTAATAATTGTGTGCGAGCACACAAATTATTGTATGAACCCACACGTGGGCGTATGGGTTAAGACATGTGACACAAAAGGTGAAGGACAATAATGTTGGTCAAGAATTAAATCCTCCAATAAGTGAAACTGCTCGTAGCACAAGTATCCTACGATATATGTGTGTGTGTGTGTGTGTGTGTGTGTGTGTGTGTGTGTGTGTGTGTGTGTGTGTGTGTGTGTGTGTGTGTGTGTGTGTGTGTGTGTGTGTGTGTGTGTGTGTGTGTGTTTGCCGGTACGCGTGTTCGTGTGTACGTGCGTACATGTACAATTATATATCTTTACATGAGTATGTTAATTTGTCTGAAAATTCTCGCGCGCACAAACATGATAATATGTTCTCCGAGTCTTTGCGAGTAAATTGATGCATGTGTAGGCATATCTATGTGCATGTGTCAGGTTCTTACTTGCAATGCCCGTTTTAGCGGCTTCGCAGCTGGCGCAGCAGTCTTTGCGTATAAAGCTTTGGTAACAGAGATGCTGGTCTGTGGCTGTTATCAGCTCCTCGCAGCTCTTTCCCTCGTAGACTTTGGCGTAAGACGGGGCATTTCCAAAGGTGCATGTGTCTGGTGAGACAGAGATTTTGAATCAGATACACAAAGAGAATTAAGCGCTCTAAATGCATTCGGAACCAGTTTTCTGGCACCTGCGAGAATAACAAGAACTGGCACTGATGAACAAGCGACTTTCGTCCTCATTTGAGACAGTGATTAGTTTAAAGTCATCATTGAGGTTGATTACCAACCATAAACAGCCTGGATGCTCTCTGTGCACAATAGCATTTGTTTCAGAATTAATTTCGTAAAAGGCACTAGTGGGGCGAACTGTTTTCTCGAGGCACAGAGGGCCTTTAATGACACATTGTCATTTACTAATGCAAGAAATATATATATATACTGAACTGTTTTTTGCTGTATTTGTATGAGTTACACTGTTTGTCTTTATCTCAAGAAAGCTTCCATTAGTTTAGTCTAAACAGAACAGATTTTGCTGTAAACTAATACACGCAGTGCTGATTTTCAACAAACTATCAACGCTCGGACCCAAAGGACGTTTGCGGCCAACTTACCCGACACACTCGTTGACGCAGTTGCTGAGTCCATGCACAATCCAAGAGAACACGTCTGAAATCCAGAGTGCGAAACTGATATAGATGGCCTATGTTTATCAGGTACCAGAGAGATTCTGAAACGCTTTTTCAAATTGCAAGATTTTCTCACAAGGTGGGATTTCAACAAATCAAAAATAAAAGTGACACAAGAATAAAAACACCAGAATCCTGCAGACACATGCATAATAAAGAGTCAATCGTCGTATTCACCTTGCCACTTCCACAGGGGAAGCCGTCAGTTCCCACCACGCTGATGTAGTTAGGGGCGTCACTCAGGCACCAGATGGCAGTGCACACGGCACTGTAGTCCAGGGATCCTTGCGGTCCGTAGAATGTCTGCACACAGATCAACAATGGTATAGCTCAAGACCCTCGTACTGTGCATATATGATAATGTTGTTGGTGTTGGTGTTGGTGTTGTTGTTGGTGTTGTTGTTGTTGGTGGTGGTGGTGGTGGTGGTGGTGGTGGTGTTTTGGTGTTGTTGCTGCTGCTGCTGCTGCTGCGGCTACCGATGATGCTGAAGATGCAGATGACGACGACCTTGACGACGCTAATGTCGCTGCTGATGCTGATGCCACTGATGATGATGACGACGACGACGACGATGATGATGATGATGATGATGCCGATGATGATGATGATGATGATGATGATGATGATGATGATGATGATGATGATGATGATGATGATGATGATGATGATGATGATGATGATACTGAAAAATACTCACTCTTCCTAAGTAGGAGTGGTCACCGGCTGTCATCCTGCAGACGGTATCGGGATCGTAACGCTCTCCGATCTGTGGGGCGTTCAGTACTGGCGTCACCGTGTTGGCCGCAGAGAGACAGCTACCGGTTACGCTACTGCAATGCACATGACAACATTTCTGTTTTCGAGCGCTCTACTTGCTTTCTACTACGAGAAATTTCCCAGCGATGGGACAATAAAGTAATGAAAATGAAAAAAAAAAGAAAGAAGACGAAAACAAATAATGTAAACGAAAACTGTCAATACAACCATTCAACAAATGTAAACGTAATGCACATTTTGCTTGGCAACGATGTGCAATGCAGTCGATTTCCATGGAAACCAAGAAGAGTGATAACTTACTCATGCAGAGTTTGCAGGAAGTTTCTGAAGTAGGTTCTGGAACAGCTCGAGAACTTAAAGTTGAGTGGAGAGTTCTGCGATCGCACCGCATCCATTATTTTCATGGAGTCGGAACCACACGTGTTATGGTCACCATCGTGTTTGGCACCAAGGCTGTTGTATGAAATGATTGCCGATTATTCCCGTCATATATATTGTTATGACGATCGCAAAAAGAAATTATTATGACATAACAAGAGGTACTCAGTCTATCGCGAGAAATAACCAAGAAAAATCGGATCAAAACAGCTCTTGTTCGTGTTCAAAGCTACCCTTTATCTCTCTACCTAACCGCCATTTTCGTTAGAATCGGATGGAGAAAAAAAATCATACGCTTAGATTCGCAAAATGATCGTCGGGGGCAAAGGGAGGGGGAGAGGGTAGAGAGTGGAAGGGGGTTGGGGGAAGCTTGAAATACAGCGAGTAAAACAAAACAAATAATTTGTGTTCGTACCTGTGTCCGAGTTCGTGAACCAGGGTGAGAACACTGTTACCGTTGGGACTTACTTCCACTGCTGACAGAGATTCTGTGGAGTGGCACATCTTTCCCAGCAAAGCCACACCTGTAGGATTTTAATGTACAAACACAGGGTTTTTTCATAGCAGGATGAAGGGTGACAGACATTTTGAATATAATGCATTATGCCCCGCACTTAAATCCAGACGTATATAATATGTTACAGTCAATAAATCAAATCAGTCATTACGCATATGACTGAAATGTTCAGTCATTACGTGAAATGACTGTTTCATACAGGCATTACGTGTAATTACTAAAATCTCTAGTCATTACGTGTAAGGACTAAACGTGGTTGTGTGTATGGTCACAGTCAATAAGTGAAATCAGTCAATAGGTGAAATGAGTTGGAACCATTTCTGAAAATTATAAAATTGAATGTATTTAAATTTTTCGGGATTGAAGGTAAATAGAAGCAAATTTAGTACATGTTTAAATTGTCTTGTGTTGGCATGAGAGAGAGAGAGAGACAGAGAGAGAGAGAGAGAGAGAGAGAGAGAGAGAGAGAGAGAGAGAGAGAGAGAGAGAGAGAGCCTGATCTTGACAACAGATAGTATTGTCTGCGCGGTTTCATGCTGCTTTGTTCTTTTAAAGAGGGTAATTCGACGATTATCTCTTGGTACTCTTCCTAGGATAGAAGATTCCTGGCTTTTGAAGCCTTTTGGCGTTTTAGATCTTCTGGAGATGACTTTTCTAACGCATCCAGTTTCTGCTGCTTTGTCGACTGCGTTCACAAGTATTACTGTCACAAACAAAGTGGCGTGTTAGACTAGAGCAGAGAACGTCGTGAACTGTACTCAAGTTTGTTTGACGTGATGTTAGTGAAGTACAACCAAGGCCAAGAACGTTGGGGAAAAAAATGTCACTAATTGGGCAAGAATCTACTCACAAATAAACTGTACTCAAGGTTGTTTGACGTGATGTTAGAGATTTACAATCCAAGGTTGATCGTCATAAGATGTCAATGAAATAAACGCACTGACAATACTATAACCATGTTGACATCTTTTCATTTTGTAAATAAAGGAAATGAAAATCCCATGGTATAAATCTACAGAGATTAGCCTTAGGCTAACACATATATTGAATACATGTACAAAGTAATGTTAGTCATTACGCTTATTGACTGCTGTCACCTATTGACTGTCACCTCTGACGATCCAGTCATTACACGTAATGACTAGAGATTTTAGTCATTACACGTAATGCGCGTAATGACTGATTTCACTTATTGACTGTAACATATACACATTACCATATCAATATTTTACATTGCAGGATTGCATTGTTAATGGTGGTAATGTAACAGCAATGTTTAGTTGATTTAGATGTCCAGATTCCGAGTGACTGTGATTTTTGGAAACGAAAACATACTGTTGATTTGGATAAAAGGTTATTGGCTGTAAAAAACACAAAAGAAGAAAGACTACGTTTGTTGCACTGGAAATTATTGCATGGCATAGGCCTATATCCAATATCTTATTAAACAAGATGGGATTACGAACATCGAGTATGTGCATTTTGTAATGAATTAGACACCCTTGAACATTTCTTTTGTTATTGCCAAGAGGTGATGAAGGGTAAGAAAATACATGTTGCCATAATTTTGAATGAAAAAAAGGTTTTTGGGGGTTGTCTTAGAGAAAACTGGAAAAATAATTATATTCATTTTGTGAATTATTGACCATTGGTAAATTTAAATATGGGAAAAGGTTAGATTTGGGTGTATTATTGGAAACTGAGTTGAACATCAGAAGTAAATTTATGTTATGATTTTTGTTTGTTTTTTTGTTAACATTTATTAATAAAGTCTGTTGATTTGAAAATGTACACATTTTATTGAGAAAAGAAAAAGACCAATGAAGAAGGATTGCTCCAAGCCACACACATTTTTTTAATAAAAACAATAAAATAAATAAAAATGAGAGAGAAGGCAAACAACAACTGTAGTAGCAACCTGCATGCAACTGAAGTTGAAAACAAGTCGCGTAAGGCAAATTTACTACATTTAGTCAAGCTGTGGAACTCACAGAATGAAACTGAACGTAGTCCGCCGCTAGTGCAAAAGGCAGTGAAAGTTACGAGCCTGTTTGGCGCGGTAGCGGTTGCGCTGTGCTTCATAGCTCACGCTTTACTGTACCTCTCTTCGTTTTAACTTTCTGAGCGTGTTTTTAATCCAAACATATTACATCTATATGTTTTTAGAATCAAGAACCGACAAGGAATAAGATGAAATTGTTTTTAAATCGATTTCGGAAAGTTAATTTTGATCATAATTTTTATGTTTTTAATTTTCATAGCTTGCTTTTAATCCAAATATAACATATTTATATGTTTTTGGAATCAGAACATGAAAACAAATAAGATGAACGTAAACTTGGATCGTTTTATAAACATTTTTTTTTTTTTACAATTTTCAGATTTTTAATTACCAAAGTCATTAATTAATTTTTAAGCCACCATGCTGAAATGCAATACCGAAGTCTGGCCTTCGTCGAAGATTGTTTGGCCAAACTTTCAATAAATTTGATTGAAAAATGAGGGTGTGACAGTGCCGCCTCAACTTTTACAAAAAGCCGGATATGACGTCATCAAAGACATTTATCGAAAAAAAAGAGAAAAAACCCCCGGGGATATCATTCCCAGGAACTCTCATGTAAAATTTCATAAAGATTGGTCCAGTAGTTTAGTCTGAATCACTCTACACACACACACGCACAGACACACACACACACACACAGACATACACCACACCCTCGTCTCGATCCCCCCCCCCCCCCCCTACGTTAAAACATTTAGTCAAAACTTGACTAAATGTAAAAAGGGTGATGGCATCTTGTCAAAGCCGCCTGCACAGACTCAGACAGAAAAACAGAAAATCTGACGAAAACACACGCTTACACAAAAACCGAAACACAAACACAAACAGAACACAAACACAAACAGAAGCACAAGCTGACATTTAAGACAAAGGCAAAGACACACACACCGACACACAAACACACATCCACGCACCCTCACACACACACACACACACACACACACACACACTCACACACACACACACACACATACAAACACACACACACATACAAACACACACACACACACATATACACACACAAACCCTCATAATTATGTAACCTCATCTGTGTGTAGCTCAAAATGCAATGATTTACCATTAACGCCACTCTGTAATCCATCAGAGAGATCCCACCTGCAATAAATAGTGGTCAACTTGTAACTATACCATTCAGTTTTCAATGATAAAACTATAAATAGAAGTAGGCCAAAACACCACCTACTTACGAAGTGTATCAAGTGTACACACACACACACACACACACACACACACACACACACACACACACACACACACACACTCACACACACACACACACACACACGCACGCACGCACGCACATACAGACACACACTCACACACACACATACACACACACACACACACACAAACACACACACCCTCCCCTTTCTCTTCACGACGCTACCCCACCCCCAGTCACATAAACAAAGTCATACCCTGTCAGTAAAACAGTGTGGTCTGTAAGGGGATAATTCTTCCCTTCCAACCAGAGTTGGAACGTTTTGAGAACTTTGTCTGAGCTCACTCTGTTCCCGTCATACACCTCTGTAGAAATTGTCTCGTCCTGAAATGTAAAGAAAAAAGTTTGGTTTGATAGTTTGTTTTGTTGTTGCGTTTTTTTCCCTTTTTTTCTAATGTGGTAACTGTTAGTAAATAATAACAGACATGTCGAGAAAATGGATTATCAAATGATATCATTTTTGAGAAATGTATGTTATGATTTGTTAACAGTCAGCATATTAGAAATAACGGGTTTATTACCGTCTATTTCGACTAAAAGAAATTTCGAAGCGACCCCGCAAAGTAGACAGAACGGCCGCAATGGGAACGTGATCGCTCCTATCTGATTGTGCCTGTCATGACAGGCAAAGCATTCTCGTGACCTGTATCAACCAATCACTCACATGACGTGATGAATATTATTGGGTTAAAGGCACAGTAAGCCTCCCGTAAACCATCACAGACACGGTCAGGCTTTTACACACAGTAAAAACACCCTTTCATTTAAACACTCACCGATTGAGAACATCCTCCGTAAAGAGCGAACAATTTTCAAAGAATTTATTTTTGCGTGGTTTATCTTACCCCTGAGCCATCGTGAACCCGTGTGATCCAGTTTCCCTTTTTCACAATGTAGTCGTCAGTTAGCCTTATTTGAATGCGACTCGATGTGAGCTTATTTACAATAGCACGTTTTTATGCACGAAACAAACGGCTGTGGTTCACAAGAACTCTAGCGATGGCTTTTGACTGTTGAGAGGAACGGCGATATGCACTGACTGATAAACCGTCGTCTGCTGACCATTGCGTGACCCTGCTTCCGGGCTTTTCTTTTTTCAAACTTTCACAACTTCGAATTGCACTGATCTTGTCTTGATGAAAAAAGAATTCTTTTATGATTAAAGAATGTTTGTGTAACAAGCTAGATTTTAAAAGTTAGGTCTAGCGCAAAAACGCACCACGGTCCAAAAACATTCTGATAACCATTGATCCACGGCTGTCGCCAGTTTAAGTGTGATGGGGTGGAGTGGAAGGGGGAAATAGGCCAGGAAGCATAAATGAGACGCCAAGACAGAGGTTGCGATAACGTGACTTTTAATTAACGTACACTAGAAAGCACATCAGAAAGCAGTGTAGATTCTCCTCAGTGAGCACACTTGAAAGGAACACAAAACCTGCTGCTGACGATAGTCGCGAAACACAAGAGCACGAATTCGCAAGTCGCGATAAATTTGGGCAGAGGTTCGACACTGTCATGACAACAACATATGAGCAGCACACAGCTCACTCGATGATCGGTCTCACTAAACGCGTCTGCTGATCTAGCCTAAGTGCTCAGTCTTTTAAAGGCTGGTCACTTCCGATTTCCTGTGGCGATAAGCCAATAGGAAGGCTACCCGGTGTCAGACAACGGGGGGTGTCGTCTTAAGATTGCCTGCCAAATGAAAGGGATCGTTAAAGAGGCAGAGAGCCGTGTCGGTGTCACGCACCGGAAATATTACGCACACCGGATAAGGTTCATTAGATTACAAGCAGTTACAAAGAGGGGGGGGGGGGGGTAAGAGACTAAAACCTCCAAGCCACCTGGCATCTTCTATGATGTACCCTGTCAAAAGAAATGACACCCACTTGACAAAACGCCGAGTCCAACGAATACCCAGACAGGCTGGCGGCACATTACATAACGACCACCTACATCTGAGATAAGAGGTTAGAAAGGAATCCGGTCAAGAGTCTACCCTACGATAGTAAACACACAATAATTCTAGCGGGAGACACAACTTGGGTCAGGGGAAGATAATAGACAGGGGAGGCAACTGGGTCGAGCAGGAGATAATTACACAAAAAGACTGGGTACGCCACTTGACTACATCCCCCCCAGCTCTATACCAACTGCGTCCTCGCAGGTACAGCGCCTCGGGAATAGCTGAAAATGACATCTATAAATCAAACACAAGTTCACCCAAGTGAAACAACAAATAAAATCAGGAACGGTAACGGATGACACTCACAGTCACCCAACCCATTCATACAAGACACAATACAACAGGCAATCAATAATCATAGTGTACACACAGTCTCTTAGCTGAGCACAAACAGTCTCACAAATGACACATTGCCCCCGTGACAGCAGCACATTTATTACTCACACAAGTCCGTCTGTTCAAAATAAATAAAATCAAGTTTATTACAGCACTACTCAGAACGAAAACATTCGTTCCCGTATTCGGTGCGAGCGGCGAACTACATACACAGCAGCCGGAGGAGGGACCAGAGGTTCCGGGTCTCTAGCAAGAGGCTGGTCTTGAACACGTGCTGGAGGTGCCTGTGGATCAGGAACTGGTGCAGGGGCTGCTGGCTGCACCGGAAGAGGCTGGATGGGTGGGGGTAAGACAGGCGTGCCATGTAGACAGTGCCTCGGTCAGAGAATGTTGGGGTAGCAGGGACTTGGGGTAAAGGGGCAAGATTGAGCATGGAATCCCAAAATGTGACCTGCTGAGTGTCGTGTAGCTGCACGGGGACTGGCAGTGTCACATTTTGATGCTCTTCCTCTGTCTGGCAGCTTTGCTCACGGAGAGGTTGCGTGTTGGATGTTGACTGACTCACACGTTTCTCACTTGGCTGTCTCCATGACAGTGGTTGTTGATCTCTTTGACGCTTGGTAGGGCACCTGCTCTGCAGATGCCCGTGGCGGTTGCAAAGCCAACAACGTGGCTTCGCGGATCGTTGCTGTTGACGTAAGGCAGCTCGAGGGTGTTGGTCCAGGGCAGCTCGAAGCTCTGCTGAGCTGACGGCGAGTTCGTTGACTGGGACCTGCAGCCTGCTTAACCCGGCACACCTCTCTTTGGAATCAGGAGTTGCTTGGTCAGCCACTACATCGACATCTTCCCTCATCCACCTGAGAGCTTCGGCACGGACTGCCGCAAAAGTGACAGCTTCACGCCCTCTCACAAAGCGCAGCAGATCTCGTCGTAGAGGATGCAAAAACAGTCCATCGATGAAATGATCCCGGAGAGCATCATCTGTTAATGTACCAGGAACAACAGAATTAATCTTGACATGCAGAGACTGCAAACTGTGGGCGTATGAAAGAAGGCCCTCCTCTTGTCCCTGGTAGCGCGTGAAGAATGACGAAAGCAGTGAAGAACTGCTGGCGTGGTCACCAAACGTGTCCTGCAGAATGGTCAGGACTAGGTCAGCCGTAGCGGTCGCCTGAGGGGGGTGCAGGTTAACCTCCTTCCTGGCAGCCCCAGCGAGTGACTGGATCAGCCACTCTGCTCCCTCCCCTCCAAGTGCCGCCATGTTGAAGTGGGAAATGACGCGACGTGCCTCGGTGCTGAAATCGTCGAGCTGACAGCCATCGTCACCACCAGTGAAGACAGGAAGCCTGGGAGGGGGGAACATCTGCCACTGGGGTCTAGGAACCCCGTCGATCGCCATCTTGAATACGTTGAGTACCTCCTACACTGCTACCCCTGCTTTCTGGTGTTAAACTACGGCGTCTCTACTTCCTGAATCCTGCTCGCATGCGCCAGATGTGATAGAGTGCCAAAACACTACGATCACCTCGGGAAGCGAAGTGCAATCAAACAGGTTTGAAAATATTAGGGCTAATTTCTTAGCCCTATAAAAACTGTTATGCAAACCCGAAGGTTTCCATGAACATAATTACAGACAATCGGAAACCACCAGACCCCATCACAAACAGATTTCCACAAACCACGGGTGTTGACTTAAAGGCCAACAACTCGGGTGCAGAGTCTGCTGTGAAAGGAGCGGTAGCCTCCCCTGTCACATAAGGGAAGTAACTCATTTTTGACCTGAGTTCAGGATGGGTCCAAAAAGTGTTCAAGACAATCTGCAAAATTAATTCTTTAAAAATTGCTCGCTCTTTACGTAGGGCACCTAGGATGTTCCCGTTTGGTGAGCGTTCAAATGGAAGGGTGTTTGTACTGTGTGTAAAAGCCTGACAGTATCTGTGATGGTTTACGGGAGGCTTACTGTCCGGGCGTGATTTCCGGGATATTGAAAACAGCCGTCCAGCACCAAAAACGAGGCGCCATTGTTCTTCAGGGCCAAGTCCACGAAAATAAATTCTTTGAAAATTTCTCACGCTCGACAGAAAGCAGCCAGGATGTTCCCGTTCGGTGAACGTTTAAATGGAAGTATGCCTGTACTGCATGTAGACGCTCGGGGAGCTCTGTGATGGTTTACGGGAGGCTTACTGTGCCTTTAACAATAGGCTCACACAACAATCTCACGCATTTCAGTTGCTTCGATTTGTCTTGTCTAACAGAGAGCGACAGATTTAAAATCCACACCAGAGAGAAAGGACACAACGTAAATATATATTTGACGTAAATTGAGTGACGCAATTTCACTTGAATCTTGAGAATGACACACACACACACACACACACACACACACACACACACACACACACACACGCACGCACACACTCCCACACACACACACACACACACACACACTCACACACACTCACCGTAATGAATTCAATTCCGACGATTCTTGTGTCCAGATTTATTCCATAGGTGTCCAGTTGTTTGAAAATGGCGTTTGCCTAGGATAAGAAGAAATGCCAGTCAATTAATGAACTGTGACGAAAAAATCTCTCAGAAGTGCGTTCATGCGTACTTGTGGTGATGATTATCTAGTCATATGGGCAGTTCGGGTAAGTGCTTTTGAGTGTACGTGCGGGAGATGTATGCTTGTGTAAAAGGTTATATTTGGTACTTGAACAGGTAATCTTAACGTGCACAGAGAGAGAGAGAGAGAGAGAGAGAGAGAGAGAGAGAGAGAGAGAGAGAGAGAGAGAGAGAGAGAGAGAGAGAGAGAGAGAGAGAGAGAGAGAGAGAGAAACTGAAACTGAAACTGAAACTGAATCTGAAACTGAACTTTATTACCAAAGGATGCCAGAGGTTTTAGGCAAAGCCTAATCTTACAACCTGTCCCTTATACAAACACGTTAATACAGACGCACAGAATATAGATAGTAAAATTGACAAGGTTATTGTTTCTTACAGACGTACATAATGTTAATAGTAATAAGGAAAAGGGTTATGGTTTTGTATACACACTCAAAAATGGGGAAAACAATATAGTGTGGAAATTGCAGCATAGTTGCAATAATGCATTGCATATAAACATCCAAAACAACTAATAACAAAATGGAGGGAAAAAAATGTGGGGAGGAATTGTCCCAATCATTTGCATGTATATCGTTATCAATACATACACATAAAGACCAAATCAAAATACAAACATAACTTGACTAAATGTAAAAAGCACTAAAATATCAGATATGAAAAGTGTTCTATTTACCCATTAAGCGGGAATGAAACTGGCGCCAAAACGTTTTCACAGAGGATGCATTTCGGAGGGGTAGGGGTATGGAATTCCATAGAGACGCTCCTGAGAAGGCTAAACTTGACTTATGCAAGTCTAGACGAGGGATGGGGGGAATCAGGTTCTGGGACCCATATCTTGTTGTGGCATGTCTAAAATGTAATTTTAAATATCCAGAAACATTATTGTTAATTACTTTGTACATAAAGACAGCCTTGTTTAGCGTCAACTGATCTTTCAAGGGAAGGAAATTAAGGAGCTTTAGTTTATCATTTGTTGGCTTATTTGACTCATGCAGAATTAGTTTTGCAGCACGGCGATGAAGAGAATTGAGTCGTTTGAGATGAACATCACTGCAGTTATCCCAAAGTGTTGAAACAAAGTTGATATGGGGCATTATGTGGGCGTAATAAAACAACTTGAGTGCTTC
>NC_090246.1:68709558-68747058 GCF_037325665.1 Littorina saxatilis | reverse complement strand
ACCGTGTGTTTGACTGGTCCCAATTTTTGTAAGGACCGTGTCAGGAATGTATAGAACCTGTTCACCAAGTTTGGTGACGATCGGTCCGTTCATTCTTGAGATCTATATGCGAACACAAACACACAAACAAACAAACAAACACATCGACCGAATCCTATACACACCCCTATACCGGGGGTGTAAAAATGCAAAAAACATATACGAGATGCTGTGAGTCAATACGACAATGATATTAAATGAAAATGCTTTTTGATTTGCTTTTTCATTACTTTTTAGTTGTTCATATCTAACACACACACACACACACACACACACACACACACACACACACACACACACACACACACACACACACACACACAAGCACACACACACACACACACACACACACACACACACCGTACGTTTGGTTGTTCGCCAAGCCATTACTTACAGTTCATTCACAGAAAAAAAAAACCAACACCAACATATTGATCTTTCAGATTATTCAGATTTTTGCTTCAGATAGAAATTGTACAGTTATGTAAAAGAGAAAGAAATAATCACAGCATTTTATTCCAACGGCACAACAAGAGCAAAACAACAAACAACAAGTCGCGTAAGGCGAAATTACTACATTTAGTCAAGCTGTGGAACTCACAGAATGAAACTGAACGCACTGCATTTTTTCACAATGACCGTAGTCCGCCGCTTGTGCAAAAGGCAGTGAAAGTGACGAGCCTGTTTAGCGCGGTAGCGGTTGCGCTGGGCTGCATAGCACGCTTTACTGTACCTCTCTTCGTTTTAACTTTCTGAGCGTGTTTTTAATCCAAACATATCATATCTATATGTTTTTGGAATCAGGAACCGACAAGGAATGAGATAAAAGTGTTTTCAAAACGATTTCGGAAATTTAATTTTAATCATAATTTTTATATTTTTAATTTTCAGAGCTTGTTTTTAATACAAATATAACATACAGGCTGTATTTATATGTTTTTGGAATCAGAATATGATGAAGAATAAAATAAAAGTAATTTTGGATCGTTTTATAAAAAAAGAATTTTAATTACAATTTTCAGATTTTTAATGACCAAAGTCATTAATTAATTGTTAAGCCTCCATGCTGAAATGCAATACCGAAGTCCGGCCTTAGTCGAAGATTGTTTGGCCAAAATTTCAATCAATTTGATTGAAAAATGAAGGTGTGACAGTGCCGCCTCAACTTTTACAAAAAGCCGGATATGACGTCATCAAATTTTTTTTTTAATTTTCTCGGGATATCATACCCAGGAACTCTCTTGTAAAATTTCATAAAGATCGGTCCAGTAGTTTACTCTGAATCGCTCTACACACACACACACGCACACACACACGCACACACACAGTGACACACCCTACACACACACACACACACACACACACACACACACACACACACACACACACACACACACACACACACATACACCACGACCCTCGTCTCGATTCCCCCTCTATGTTAAAACATTTAGTCAAAACTTGACTAAATGTAACTAAGTCGTAAGAAAACAAGGAAGGAGGAAAGTAAAATAACTCGCAGATAGTTAACAAGTCGCGTAAGGCGAAAATACAATATTTAGTCAAGTAGCTGTCATTTTTCAGCAAGACCGTATACTCGTAGCATCGTCAGTCCACCGCTCATGGCAAAGGCAGTGAAATTGACAAGAAGAGCGGGGTAGTAGTTGCGCTAAGAAGGATAGCACGCTTTTCTGTACCTCTCTTTGTTTTAACTTTCTGAGCGTGTTTTTAATCCAAACATATCATATCTATATGTTTTTGGAATCAGGAACCGACAGGGAATAAGATGAAAGTGTTTTTAAATTGATTTGGACAATTTAATTTTGATAATAATTTTTATATATTTAATTTTCAGAGCTTGTTTTTAATCCGAATATAACATATTTATATGTTTTTGGAATCAGCAAATAATGGAGAATAAGATAAACGTAAATTTGGATCGTTTTATAAATTTTTATTTTTTTTTACAATTTTCAGATTTGTAATGACCAAAGTCATTAATTAATTTTTAAGCCACCAAGCTGAAATGCAATACCGAACCCCGGGCTTCGTCGAAGAGTACTTGACCAAAATTTCAACCAATTTGGTTGAAAAATGAGGGCGTGACAGTGCCGCCTCAACTTTCACGAAAAGCCGGATATGACGTCATCAAAGACATTTATCCAAAAAATGAAAAAAAACCTTCGGGCATTTCATACCCAGGAACTCTCATGTCAAATTTCATAAAGATCGGTCCAGTAGTTTAGTCTGAATCGCTCTACACACACACACACACACGCACGCACGCACACACGCACGCACATACACCACGACCCTCGTTTCGATTCCCCCTCGATGTTAAAATATTTAGTCAAAACTTGACTAAATATAAAAAAGGAATGCATTTCTCATAAAACATCGTCGGTACATTACTGTTCTCGTTGTTTACGCACAAGAAGCACAGCAAACTTTCCCCTTTTTCACACAGCGTGTTTTGTTGGCAGCAATGTAACTTGGACACGCACTGTTTTGGTCACCATACTTGCAATCTGCACATGTAAATGTATGTATTTATTAATTTATTTTACTGGACAGCAAAACCCTAACGTGTATATTGTTCTTAAACACACATAGCAATCTTTTTTTCGGACTGTTGAGCAAATTGACTTCCCTTTAGACAAAGGAGGAGTGTCCAAGTATTTTGATTTGCACTGACTTTGGAGCTAATACCCCTGTCACACTAGGGGTGCATCTTTACGGCGTTCCCGAGGCGAACAAGAAAAATGAAGAACGCCGAGGTTCGCGCAGTATGGTCAGAGTCTGGTAGGGTCTCCTACAGCGACTGAGCAACGCAGTGGCATCTCCATTTGACGCAGTGGAGTCGCCAAGAACGCCATGCCACGGCGCATTTGAGCATGCACAAAGTACGCGCCGTCGCTCGGCGTTCTGATATGCGCGTGGTAGGAACGCCGTAGGCTCGCCGTAGCAGCGCAGTAAGGTATCCTACCGCGCCACAAGAGCTCCGTGGGCGCGAATTACGGACGCAGCGTTAGTCGGCGGCGCTTGCACGGAGACCTCACGGAGATGTCACTGCGCTTCTATCGCGTCCATCGGCGTTTGCAGGGCGTTTGCAATTGCACGGAGACCTTACGGAGTCCTTGGGGATGTCTCTTCGCTTCTACCGCGTCTGTCAGCATTGGCAGGGCGTTTGCAGGAAGTTGCCAGTGCGTTGTGAGCCAACCCCATAACGCAGAGTACTCTCCACTGTCGTATACACGCACTTCCGCTTAATCGACACGCCGTGGACGCGCAGTGACAACTCCTAGCGCTCCGTAAGCACGCCGTGAGCACGCCGTGAGAGCGCAGTCAATCGCAGAATTTTCCTGCGATCCCACGGCGCTCTGAGAAATTAACAACGCCGCGGGAACGCCGTGAGGACGCAGCCCTAGTATGACAGGGGTATAACAAACAAACATACACGCCCGCACTCTCGCACGCACGCGTGCCCGCACTTTCGCACACACACACACACACACACACACACACTCACACACACACACACACACACACACAAATCACCTAATCAACCAATCAATCAATCAATCAATCAATGCATCTAGCGAAGGGTTGTCACATACCTGAAATGCCAGTATAGTTTACTGCCACTTCTTTGCAGGATGAGCAGCACAGCTCGAGGTTGTCAGCGTTGTAACACATATTGTGTCTGCCGTAGGCTACGATATACTGTTGGCACTGGTCCGACTTGTCTACGCACGTCGAGCCTGTCGTCAACACACAAACAAATAGCATAACAATGTGAGAGTGTCTGTTTGTATATTATTCTTCATGCTTAATTGCACAACTGTCCCACAAGCTGCGTGTATGCACCCTTTCTCTTGAATGGGTGTTTGTGTATGCCGATGGAACTAAAATAGTTGCATATATATTAATAGTGTTTTGAAATAGGATACATTTGTTCATGTGTGTGTGTGTGTGTGTGTGTGTGTGTGTGTGTGTGTGTGTGTGTGTATGTGCGTATGTAAGTATGTGTGTGTGTGTATGTGTGTGTGTATGTGTGTGTGTGTGTGTGCATATGTATACATGTGTGTGTGTGTGTGTGTGTGTGTTGGTGTGTGTGTGTGTGTGTGTGTGTGTGTGTGTGTGTGTGTGTGTGTTTATGTGTCAGTGCTGTCCTATGCGGTTCAAACGACTGTGGGAATTGATGTTCACACTAACTCCCTTTTATGTCGTGTCTGTATACGAGCAGCCTTTCATTAACATATATTTACATACCTATAAATATCACACATCGAGAATGTCGGTCAATAAATATCAATACCTTAGTGACTATACAGCTTTAATAATGTTTTCTCGTTCTGTTGGAAAACAGCGGAAAAAGACAATGTGATTAAATAGGCAAAATCTTTTTAATAACCCAAAAACAATTTCAATGGAGGTACCTGCCGGGTCAGAGCTGGTTCCTGTAGCAGAGCCCGATCCAGTTCCCGATGTATTATCAGATCCAGTGCCAGTTCCATTGCCAGATTCGGTACCAGTTTCAGTATTCGTTCCAGACCCGGTGCCAGTTCCGTTATCGGCTGAAGTCCCAGATCCAGTTCCCGACCCAGTTTCAGATCCTGTATCAGTTCCAGAGTTCGAGGAAGTCCCAGAACCCGTTCCAGAGCCAGCATCCGTCTGGGATCCCGAGGATGTTGGATCCGCGCAAGATCCACAGCAGGTCTCGCCGTTGTCTGCGCACCGACCCCTGTCCTCTGCGATATAGCTCGGGCAGGCGTTGTTCTTGTCTCCGTACTTGCAGTCTGTAAACAATTCAAATAATGCGGATGTGGTTGTTTTGCTTGTATTGATACTATACTTTTTGCTTTTGTTTTTAGATCTTTTATATTGTCCGTTTTGCTGTTGTCTCTAGATCTTATTCTACTTTTGCTTTTGTTCCTAAATCTCATTCTATAGATTTGTTTCTATATATTCCATTTGGTTTCTGCCCTGCGCAGAGTAATTTGGGCAGTCACAGCTTTTGTGTCTGTAAATACATTCTGCACAAATACACACAGTTTGCTCTGACATTATTGGTAATTCTTCTCGTTGTATTATTCGGCGTAAATAATAACATGACAGAAAATCATTTAAATGAAGTCAGTAATTACCTGTGTCTGAAATGAATTATAAATACGGGTAAATGTTGTTATTAAGGCCCTGTTGTTTTGTTTGTAAGAATGTCGCAGAAAGCAAATAATCGGTCCAGGTACAGTTAACAACTGTTGAAACGGTTAAAACTTCTGATCATTTTTTCTGCAAACATTTCAGGCTTACATCATAACCATATACATATACGTCAGAAACAATGGTAGAAACTTGAATGGCAATGGCTAATCATAAGCGTATACGCTGTTCTCTTACTGGGAATAGATGTTTCGTATTTCTTGCAGGTTCCGCAGCAGGTTTCTTCATTGTAGTAACAGCCAGAGACGGATAGTGTGGAACACCAAGAAGCTCGATCGCCATACTCACAACCTGTACAGCAGTAAACATTTGGTTTGAACATGATTTTATTTAGAGAACATGGAGTGGCATATAAGACAAAAGATAAACTTGGGACCACACAACATAGGCTAAGCTTATATACTGTTCAAAAAAAGAAACGCATAGCTTGTAATATTTGGTTAATTTAGTTATATGGCTACAAGGATATCCACCAAACTGCAGAAAATGTTTATCTGGTCGTCGACCTTTCGTCCATTGCCACAAGTGAGCTCTGCACGTGACGCATGCGTTATCAGTGGCTACAATGTCAAAATTGCTCATTTGGCATGACCACTCGTCATGCTTCAGTGTAATCTCGTGAAACTCGGGGAATATTGAGCTCTCACCATGTCTTCCAAAACCCATAAAAGCGGATTGTTCGCCTCAAAGAAATCAGACGACAATTCAGCGACAAAAGATGGCCCGATTGAGCAGAGAAGACCGCCAAATTGCATTGGGTCGTTTACAAGCAGGCCAAAGTCAAAGTGCAATCGCCAGGCACTTCCACGTGTCCCAGAGCACCATCAGTAGACTGTGGGGCAGGTTTCAAGCCACTGGCTCCGTTGCTGACTTGCCACGAGCGGGAAGACCAAGGGCGACAACTGCTGCTCACGACCGCTTCATACGGCTCCGCCACCTCCGGAATCGTTTCCTGTCGGCCTCATCTTCTGTCCAGGCTCTCGGGCCACACCGATTATCGGACCAGACCGTGCGGAACTGCCTGCATGAAGCTGGTTTGAGAGCTCGCAGACCTCACAGAGGAGCTGTCCTCACCCGCCGCCATCGCCAGAACCGAGTGCAGTGGGGCAACCAGCACCTTCGCTGGACCGTCCGGAATCACTGGAGACACGTGTGGTTCAGCGACGAGTCCTACTTCCTGCTCCAGCGACATGATGGTCGGAGGAGGGTCTACCGGAGAGTAAACGAACGTTACGCGCCCAACTGTGTGGATGAGGCACCCGTTCATGGTGGTGGAGGCGTCATGGTGTGGGGGGCGATCAATACCGCTGGAAGGAGCACCCTGGTGCACGTCCAAGGGCGCATAACTGCCCAGCGATACGTGGAGGAAATTCTGCGCCCACACGCCCTTCCTCTTCTGGCTGACCAGGATGCCATATTCCAGCAGGACAACGCTCGCCCGCACACAGCACGACTCACCACCCAGTTCCTCACCGACCACCATGTCCAGGTGCTTCCCTGGCCATCCATGTCGCCAGACATGAACCCGATAGAACACCTCTGGGATGAATTGGACAGACGTGTGCGCAGGCGAGAAGAAGCGCCGGCAAATCACCGCGATCTATTGCAGGCACTTCAGGAGGAGTGGGACACCATCCCACAGCAAGATATCCGGCATCTGATCCAGTCCATGCCCAGAAGGTGCCGGGCAGTTGTTGCTGCTCAAGGCAGTCACACCCCCTACTGACTTGACAGCCTCGGCACCCAATCGTATTGATTGACTGATTGATTTGAAGATGCAAATGAACTGTGTGTGCATTCAACTGTGTCCATACCAAATTTCAAACAAATAATCTAAATATTGGATTTTCTGTTAATTTTTTCGACAAATAAAACAAATTTGGCAAGTAGCAACTATGCGTTTCTTTTTTTGAACAGTATATTACGTGTGGTTATGTGATATTTACATCTAAAATGAAAACGTCTTATAAACGTCTTGTAAACCTTTGCATAATTTCTAAAACGTCTTACAATAAGAGCTGACAGTAGTAACAACAATGACAACAACACCAACATCACTAACACCAAAAACAACACCAACACAACCACCACCAACAACAACAACAACAACAACAACAACACACCATGTGCGTGAACACAAATTATTGTATGAACGCACGCGACGGTGGGCGTATGGGTCAATACATGTGACACAAAAGATGAAGGACAACAAGTAATTATAAGGGTTGGTCGAGAGTTAAATCCTCATCGAAGTGTAACTGCTCGTAGCACAAGTATCCTACGATGTGTATATATGTATGTGTGTGAGTGTGTGTGTGTGTGTGTGTGTGTGTGTGTGTGTGTGTGTGTGTGTGTGTGTGTGTGTGTGTGTGTGTGTATGTATGTATGTGTGCGAGGGCGTACGTGTGTGTGTGTGTGTGTGTATGTATGCGAGGGCGTTGGCGTGTGTGTGTGTGTGTGTGTGCGTGCGGGCGTGTGTGTGTGTGTGTGTGTGTGTGTGTGTGTGTGTGTGTGTGTGTGTGTGTGTGTGTGTGTTTGCCGATGCGCGTGTTCGTGCGTGCGTGCGTACATATACAGGGTGACCCAAAAAAAGAGTACCCAAACAAAATTGAATAACTTTGTCAATTTTAACTTTTTTTCTTTCTTTTTGAGGTGAGTCAAGCTAATCCACTGCTAGGTTGGATGAAATAAAAGCTGTTCTCACAATGAACTATACTAATGATCAACGGACGTTTTGCATAGAGACCTATTTTCGCACAAAATCATACAGAGATGTGCAAGTACAGTTCCAGAGTCACTTCGGTCAGCGCGATTTCTATCTTTGGGGGTTTCTGAAAGACAACATCTACAGGAACAACCCACAGACAATCACAGAACTCAAGAGAGCCATCACAACAACCATTCGCGGAATCTCGCAATAGGAGTGTGTGCGGGTGATTGATAACTTTGCGCGGCGAGTTCAAGTTTGCCTGCAGCGGCGTTTGGAGCATGTTCTGTAGAATGAGCATAACTTTCCTGAAAGACAAGCTAGAACGCTAAAAAAATTTGTGCAAATCATGCAGAGGCTACTTGTTTGTGCAAATACATTTTATGAAGATTGCTTTATTTTTGGTCAATTTATGACGTTTTGTTTGGGTACTCTTTTTTTGGGGTCACCCTGTATATCGCTTTATATGAGTTTGGTATTTCTAAAAATTATCTCGCGCACAAACATGATAATATTTTTTCTGAGTCTTTGCGCGTAAATATTAGGGTATTGATGCATGCGTAGGCCTATCTATGTGCATGTGTTAAATTCTTACTTGCATTGCCCGTTTTAGCGGCTTCGCAGCTGGCGCAGCAGCTTCTGCTAATAGAGCTGCTGTAACAGAGACTCTGGTCTGTGGCTGTTATCAGCTCCTCGCAGCTCTTTCCCTCGTATACTTTGGCGTAAGACGGGGCATCTCCAAAGGTGCATGTGTCTAGTGAGACAGAGATTTTGAATCAGATACACAAAGGGAAGTAAGCGCTCTTAATGCATACGACATGTGTTAAGTGAGAGTTCATCTTGAACACGCGGCCAGTACTGTAACTGACCTTGATACGGATCGATCCAAGGGGGGCAATCTCAGTCATCTCAAAGAGGGAAATCCAAACGCAATCCGCTTTGTTCGATTTTATGGGCTTGGACGATAGAGAAAAATAAGAAAAGCAAAAGCTGGAGTAAACCTGGACGAAATTGCTATCAAGAACGCAGAATTGATTTTTTCTGAGTTTTTTTTTTGCCGTAAGCGGCACAATTTCGCGTCTCGCACATCTGATGTTGACATGCATCAACAAAGGGGCCTCACTCTGGAAGAGTTTCCTGCTCCGATAAACATGGCGCTTACGGCAACAAAAAAAAAACTCAGAAAAAATCAATTCTGCGTTCTTGATAGCAATTTCGTCCAGGTTTACTCCAGCTTTTGCTTTTCTTATTTTTCTCTATCGTCCAAGCCCATAAAATCGAACAAAGCGGATTGCGTTTGGATTTCCCTCTTTGAGATGACTGAGATTGCCCCCCTTGGATCGATCCGTATCAAGGTCAGTTACAGTACTGGCCGCGTGTTCAAGATGAGTGAGAGTTATGCAGAACAAGGTTTTTGGCACCTGAGAGAATAACAAGCATTGACATGAACAAGCGACTTTCGTCCTCATTTGAGAAAGAGATTAGTTTAAAGTCATCATTAAGTATGACTACATTCGCGCCGGCTCTATCTGAACATAGAGAAATTGTTTTTGTCAGATACAAATCTAAACATAGAGAAATTCGTTGTGTTAAATAAACACATTTAAAGGCCCACTCCGCCTTGCGAAAACAGTTCACCCCACCCTCTCAGATGTGACAAGACCATCCCTCCACTTGGTCACATACCAAACCTATACAACGTGGATGCTCTCTGTGCTCAATAGCATTTTGTCAGAATTAATTTTGTAAAAGGCACTAGTGGGGCGAACTGTGGGCCTTTAATGACACGTTGCCAATTAGAAATGCCAGAAATATATGTATACCGAACGTTTTTTTTGCTGTATTTGTATGAGTTACACTGTTTGTCTTTATCTTAAGAAAGCTTCCATTGTTTTAAATTAGTCCAAGCAGAAAAGACATTGCTTTAAAATAATACACGCAGTGCTGATTTTCAATAAACTATCAACGCTTGGTTAAGCAAACAAACAAACCCAAAGGACGTTTGCGGTCAACTCACCCGATACACTCGTTGACGCAGTTGCTGAGTCTATGCAAAATCCAAGAGAACACGTCTGAAATCCAGAGTGCGAAACTGACATAAATGGCCTATATTTACAAGGCACCAGAAAGATTCTAAAACGCTGTTCCCAATTTCAAGATTTTCTCACAACAACAAAAGTGTCACGCATAAGAAAGTGAGATTTCAAGAAATAAAAGTGAAACAGAAATACAAACACTAGAAGCCTACATGTATGGTAGACACATGCACAATAGAACTCATTCTTCTTATTCACCTTGCCACTTCCACAGGGGAAGCCGTCAGTTCCCTCCACGCTGACGTAGTAAGAGACGTCCTCCAGACACCAGATGGCAGTGCACACGCGACTGTAGTCCAGGGATCCTTGCGGTCCGTAGAATGTCTGCACACAGATCAACAATGGTATAGCTCAAGACCCCTCGTACTGTGCATATATGATAATGTTGTTGTTGTTGGTGTTGGTGTTGGTGTTGTTGTTTTGGTGTTGTTGCTACTGCTGCTACGGCTACAGATGATGTTGATGTTGCTGATGATGATGACCTTGACGACGCTGATGTCTCTGCTGCTGCTGCTGCCACTGATGATGATGATAATGATGATGATGATGATGATGATGATGATGATGATGATGATGATGATGATGATGATGATGATGATGATGATGATGATGATGATGATGATGATGATGATACTGAACAATACTCACTCTTCCTAAGTAAGAGTGGTCACCGGCTGTCATCCTGCAGACGGTATCGGGATCGTAACGCTCTCCGATCTGTGGGGCGTTCAGTACTGGCGTCACCGTGTTGGCCGCAGAGAGACAGCTACCGGTTACGCTACTGCAAAGCACATGACAACATTTCTGTGTTGGAGAGCTCTACTGGTTTGGCAAATAATATGTTTTACTATATTATGTATCTGTGACGAGAACACATCGTAGGGATCGAAAAGCCTTCATTGTGGATGTCCTTTCAAGTCAAGCCTGGTCTGTTTTGGTCTGAACAATTGACCAGTTGATGGAAGCAGAGCCGAGGTGTACGAGAAAGTTACCAAACGGGTATGAGTCAGCCGATGTGTTGGATTGGTTGAAATTGAAGTTTGTTGTGATTTCAACCAATCAGACGACTGGGTTCGTTCTCACCCGTTTGGGTGACGCCCACTTTCGCTTCGTGCACCCCAGCCCTGGTGTCCTCGGCAGCAGTTTTTTTCGGAGAGGCATAGTATAATAATCCATTCAAAACAGAGCCTACTTGATCCTTTGAAAGACTATATCACCCAAATATATTTACATTAAGAGCCTTCACCGTCATTGCTGATGGTTCGTCGTTAAGGTATCCCTCAGATCAAGGTTACGTTATTGAGTCAATGTTTCTGCCAGCTTTCCACTGGGAGGACTATCCTAGCGAAGGGACAATAAAGTAGTGAAAATGAAAAAAAAAGATAAACTAATAATTTATATGAAAACTGTCAATACAACCATTCAACAAATGTAAACGTAATGCAGATGTTGTTTGGCAACAATATGTACTGCAGTCGATTTCCACGGAAATCAAGAAGAAAGATACTTACTCATGCAGAGTTTGCAGGAAGTTTTTGATGTAGGATCTGGAACAGTTCGAAAACTTAAAGTTGTGTGTAGAGTTCAGCGTTCGTCCCGCATCCATTATTTTCATGGAGTCGGTACCACACGTGTTTTCGTCACCATCGTGTTTGGCATTAAGGCTGTTGTATGAAAACAAAATTCCCCAAATAAGCTTTTCAATTTATGCTCGATAGTTTACCTGCCGGTTATCGATTTGAAGAGCCTTCAGAGAGACATTCGCATAATATGAAGTCAAATGATACAGGACAATAAGAAGCGTTACAAAACGTCACAAAGTAAAATGATTGCCGATTATTCCCGTCATAGATATTGTTATGACGATATCAAAACAAATATATTAATTAACAAGACATACTCAGTCTTTCGCGAGAAATAACCAAGATAGATCGGTCCAAAACAGCTCAATTGTTGTTCGTGTTCAAAGCTACCCTTTATCTCTCTACCTAACCGCCATTCCCGTTACAATCAGATGGAGACAAAAAAACACATACGCTTAGATTCGCAAAATGATCGTCGGGGGCAAAGGGAGGGGGGGAGGGTAGAGAGTGGAAGGGGGTTGGAGGAGGCTTGAAATACGGCGAGCGAAACAAAACAAATAATTTGTGTTCGTACCTGTGTCCGAGTTCGTGAACCAGGGTGAAAACACTGTTACCGTTGCGTTTTACTTCCACTGCTGACAGAGAGTCCGTGGAGTGGCACATCTTTTCCAGGTAAGCCACACCTATAGGATTTTAACGTTCGCTTTTTATGTAAAAAAAAGTTTTTTTTATAGCAGGATGAAGGGTGGTGGCATCTTGTAAGAGCCGCCTGCACAGACTCTGATAGAAAGACAGACAGACAGACAGACGAAAACACACGCTTACATAAAAACCGAAACACAAACACAAACAGAAGCACACACTGACATTTAAGACAAAGGCAAAGAAACACACACACCGACACACAAACACACATCGACACCCCCCCCCACATACACACGCACACACACTCAAACACATATACACAACACACACATACACACACACACACACACACACACACACACACACACACACACACACACACACACACTCGTATGTAACCTCATCTCTGTGTAGCTCAAAAAGCAATGACTTACCAAGCACGTGACTTTGTGTTCCATCAGAAAGATCCCACCTGTAATACATAGTGATCCCCTTGTAACGTCACCATTCAGTTTCCAATGATAAGGTATAAGTAGAGGTGTATCAATTTTACACACACACACGCACGCACGCACGCACGCACGCACACACACACGCCCACACACGCACGCACGCACACATACACACACACACACACAATTACTTATTTACTCACACACATACGCACACTCGTCCCCACCCTCCCCTTCCTCTTCCCGACGCTACCCCACCCCCAGTCAAATAATTAAAGTCATACCCTGTAAATAAAACAGTGTGGTCTGCACGGGGATATTTCTTCCCTTTCAACCAGAGTTTGAACGTGTTGAGAACTTTGTCTGAGCTCACTCTGTTCCCGTCATACACCTCTGTAGAAATTGTCTCGTCCTGAAATGTAAAGAAGAAAGCCCAGTTTTGTTTTGATGTTTTGTTTTGTCGTTTTGTCGGGGTTTTTTATTATAAGTTTTTTTTAAATTGTTGAGACATGTCTGTTATCATTTGCTAACAGTCAGCATATTAGAAATAACGGTGTCATTACTGTTCAATTTCGACCAAAAGGAATTTCGTCTCGTCCTGAAATGTAAAGAAAAAAGCCCAGTTTTGTTTTGATGTTTTGTTTCGTCGTTTTTTATTATAAGTTTTTTTAAATTGTTGAGACATGTCTGTTATCATTTGCTAACAGTCAGCATATTAGAAATAACGGTTTCATTACTGTTCAATTTCGACCAAAAGAAATGTCGAAGCGACCCCGCAAAGTAGACAGAACAGCCGCAATGGGAACTGGATCGCTCCAATCTGATTGTGCCTGTCATGACAGGCAAAGCATTCTCGTGACCTGTGTCAGCCAATCAGTCACATGATGTGATGAATATTCATAGGTTAAAAATAGGCTCACACAACAATCTCACAAGATAAACCAACTTAAACACGCGTTTCAGTTTCTTCGATTTTTCTTGTCCAACAGAGAGCGACAGATTTAGAATCCGCGCCGGTGAGGAAGGACATAACGTACATTTGTTTGTTTGTTTGTTTGTTTGTTTGCTTAACGCCCAGCCGACCACGAAGGGCCATATCAGGGCGGTGCTGCTTTGACATATCAATGTGCGCCACACCCAAGACAGAAGTCGCAGCACAGGCTTCATGTCTCACCCAGTCACATTATTCTGACACCGGACCAACCAGTCCTAGCACTAACCCCATAATGCCAGACGCCAGGCGGAGCAGCCACTAGATTGCCAATTTTAAAGTCTTAGGTATGATCCGGCCGGGGTTCGAACCCACGACCTCCCGATCACGGGGCGGACGCCTTACCACTATGCCAACCGTGCCGGTCCCATAACGTAAATATATATGTCTCAAAAACAAGTACCCAAAAAGACATTGAAACATCAGTACCGAGAAATGGAAAAACTAAGAGAAGGGACAATGATATCCGAATGACAACACAGTGGTTCCAACAGGATGGAGCCCCACCACATTCTCAGAGAAATCCAGAACATCCCACAGGAAACATTCCCCAATGTAATGAACAATATGGCAATGAGGATGCAGTCTGTCATTGGAAAACGGGGTGGCTACATTTATCACGTGGTGTAAAGAAACAGACGATCTCAACTGAAAGCTGTGAACTGGGGACAAAACGTTTATGAACTGACTACAATATCACGCAAAAATGATTTCAATACAGTTACTGACTTGTCTGTAGTAGGGCCTATTGAGAGAAAATCGGGTACTTTTGTTTGAGACACCCAGTATAATATTTGACGTAATATGAGTGACGCAATTTCACTTGAATCTTCAGAACTTTGAGAATGACACACACACACACACACACACAGTGCACACACACACACACACACACAAACACACATACACACACACAAACACGCACACACACTTACACACACACACACACACACACACACTCACACTCACACACTCCCACACTCCAACACCCACACACTCACCGTAATGAATTCAATTCCGACGATTCTTGTGTCCAGATCTATTCCATAGGCGTCCAGTTGTTTGAAAATGACGTTTGCCTAGGATAAGAAGAAATGCTAGTCAATTAATGAACCGTGACGAAAAATCTCTCAGAAGTGCGTTGAAGCGTAGTTGTGGTCATGGGCAGTTCGGGTAAGTGCTTTTAAGAGTACGTGCGTGAGTTGTATGCGTGTGTTTAAGGTTAAATCTGGTACTTGACCAGGTACTCTAAACGTGCAGAGAGAGAGAGAGAGAGAGAGAGAGAGAGAGAGAGAGAGAGAGAGAGAGAGAGAGAGAGAGAGAGAGAGTGAGTGAGAGAGAGAGAGAACGATGGAGGGAGAGAAAGAGGGAGACAGACGACCAGACAGGCAGACAGACAGGGGGACAGAGAGACAAACAGTGAGAATGTGGATGTGAGTAGGCTTTGTCTACCTTAATGTCCTTTGTTTCTTGTTACTGCATATCTTGCTAAGCGAAGGGGGGATTGGGTGTTCGAGAGTGGGATGGGGGGAGTGTAGGCGCGCAGTTTTCCGGCCTGTTGTTTCAAACGAACTACAATAGCTTCCATTACAAACATGGCATACCCCAGCAAAAACTGAACGAATGTAGTCTGTGATTTGTGCTTCAGTGTCAGCATTTCTTTTGGCGTCGGTGTCGGTGGCCGATGTCAGATCGGCCTTCCAGCTGCAAAAAAAATAGATAAATAAATAAATAAATACTGATAGATATGATCATTTCGAAGAGAGAAACAAACATACACTCGCACACAAGCATACAGGCACACCCCATACACACAGACACAGACAGACCGACAGACTGACAGATCGACAGACAGACAGACAGACATTCAGACAGGCAGATCGACAGACAGACAGATCGACAAACAGACAGACAGATCGACAAGCCAGAAAGACAGACCGACACAGAGCGACAGAAACAAATACATAAACAGCTTACGTTGGTATTCGGTCTTCACTTGCAAGCGTTTTACTTACAGATCTGATTTTAAATGTAAAATCTAAAGATAACTGGCATTTCCCGCATACGTACTTGCTGAAGGCAAGCCTGTCCACAATAACCCGGGTCTCGATGCTGTTATGCACAGAACTATCTATTGGTGCCCCATCTGAAATAGAACGGACAAAGTATAAACATCCTTCTTCTTTAGGTTATACCATCGGTGGGTTTTTTATATTTTGTTTTTACTTTAAGCAAACCAGTGGCAATAACAACACAAAACATTCAATTGAAATAGATTTGACAAAACAGAAGCATAGAGAGAATCCTCCTTGTTTATTCTTCCACATTATAGTGGAGCTGTGAAACATTTCCAAAATCAAAGGAACAAAGAGGCAATGATGTTTTGTTTCGTTCTTTTTAAATCTGCTTCCGTAAAATGTGACATGACAAACAAAAAGCTATCTGCTAGACCAGGAAAGGAAAAACAGCTAACAAGTTTGTTTGTTTTTCATTCTTGTTTCATCGGCAGTAGGCGACCAAAATATACGACAAAGTAAACAAACTATTCCTGCTTTAATAAGCAATATGTGGACAAATGTAAAACAAACTGAAACGTACTCTAAAACTTCATAAAATGAAATACAATGAAACTAAGCACGACATCATGACATTTCAACTCAGAAAACAGAAAAGAATACAATAACATTAAAAAAAAACTAAAATTAAATTAAATTGAATACCAAGCACACAAAAATATACATAATAAATAAATAGTACATAAATAAACTTAGGAACAAACTATTTGGACACTGTTTCGTACACTAGCTAAAGCATTCATTCTTGCGTCATTTTTTTCAAACATGCGATACGAACTACGAACATTCAGCATTGGCGCAATTTGGCAATTGTAACATACGAGTAGAAAGTCTTTCGATCCAGAACAGGTTTGTTTAGCTTTCTGCGAACTGGTTGTGTTTTATCCATTCCCTACATACGAGACGTACTTCGGATAAGATATTGGATCATAACAGGTACTTGCTGTATGTGTTGCAATAGTCTGGAGAGTATTTTAAAACCCGTCACATGTGTGTTGATTTAATTAATCAATCAATCAATGAAGCTTATATCGCGCATATTCCGTGGGTACAGTTCTAGGCGCTCTGCAGTGATGCCGTGTGAGATGAAATTTTATACGGCCAGTAGATTGCAGCCATGTCGGCGCATATTTACCTTTCACGGCCTTATTCCAAGTCACACGGGTATGGTAGACAATTATTAACTGTGCCTAAGCAATTTTGCCAGGAAAGACCCTTTTGTCAATCGTGGGATCTTTAACGTGCACACCCAATGTAGTATACACGGGGGGTGGTTCGGACACCGAAGAGAGTCTGCACACAAAGTTGACTCTGTGAAATAAATTTCCGCCGAACCTGGGATCGAACTCGCGCTGACAGCGGCCAACTGAATACAAATCCAGCGCGCTACCAACTGAGCTATATCCCCGCCCCTATATTTACTTGAAACACACACACACACACACACACACACTCGCACGCACGCACGCACACACGCAATCACTCTCACACACACACGCACGCACGCACGCACACACACACACACACACACACACACACACACACACACACATTTATTTTCTGAAATTCTGAACATATTTTTAGAATTAACATGACGTATGTATATATTTTTGAATTCAGGAGAAGTTGAGGAATACGATGCAATCATTTTTAAATCTGTTCCTGAAAATTCGATTTTAATGACAATGAGCAAACTTATGTATTACCTAATTGTTATGCTGCCGAGCTAAACATCTAAATCCCATAGTCCGGACTTCGTCGAAAATTGCCTGACTAAAATTTCAATCAATTTGATTGAAAAATGAGGGCGTGACAGTGCTTCCTCAACTTTCAGAAAAAGCCGGATATGACGTCATCAGAGACATTTATCGAAGAAATAAAAAAAATATCAGTCCTGTAGTTTTCTGTGAATCGCTGCGTTCCTCTCCAAATACCCTGCGGTCACAGTATGTCAGAATATTTGTTTTGCTAAGTTTAACTAGAAAACAATATATATATATAGATGAAAAATAATAACATACAATACACCCTACTTACGACGTGTCTGGTTTGGCGGCCAGCACAGGCCAAAGATAAAGAGGGAAAATTGTCTAGACTGAATAATACAATTCAATAAAATTAAATTAAATTAAATTAAATCAGAGACATACATTGAAGAGATGCGAAGCGACGCCGCTCGCGTGAACTCTTGGGTACCGCGCTCGGTCAGCGTGACCTCGCGCGATTGTCAGCCATCATCCCGTGCAACGTTGTTCATGTTGTTCGCTTGCTCTCTGACACCGATTTGAAGTGCTTTTCTGTCATATTTCTTTGGATATATCCAGCTTCAGACGAGAGATATCAGTGGTAAGTAAACTTGATTCATATTCTGTAGCTTCAATAGTGTGCATACGAACGCATTTGAGAGGATTGGGTTCCCGAAGTGAGTCAAAAACACGGTTCCCTCTGTTCTTGCGGCCATTGTTTTAAGTCCATGCCTTACATTGTGCGTGGAGGCAATGTCTGGGAGCTAATATTTTCTTTTGTGCGCAACGTTACTTTCCCTTAACTGGCAAATGCATTACTGGTGTATACATTAATCTGTTTGTATACTTTTTGATGCGCTGTAATTAAATTTGATGCTTTTAAGTCTCACTCAAGTGGTTCTCGCACTTACACTGGCGTGTGGATAAAAAGGTTTTGAGAAATGAGCGACATTGCTTACTTTAGGATTCATCTTCCAATCACCAAATGATGCAATAATCTTCTTCTTGTCATTTTCAGTTTCTCTTGAGTGCAAATAATTAACAGTTTGCATGTTTTATTATCTATGATTTTCTATGAAACAGTTATAATTCTTTAAAAACACAACAATTGCCAGCTTGGCGCCAGTGGGAGGATTACTTGGCCCTGCCCTGGGCGAAGATAACGCAAGCGGGAAGACAGCGCTTCGCATCTCTTCTATCTATGTCTCTGATTAAATCAAGTCCAAACAAGAAACCGAAGCGAACGTGAACGCGTTCCTACCTGATTCTTGGCGATACAAAATGGAATGATCCTGTTCTTATTGATAACGAGCCGTGTCCGTGTCCTCAAGGCCTAACGGTTCATAGAGATCCCATCCCATTACCCGCAACTACCGATGAGACATCACGATAACGGACAACAAAGGACTGGACACGCCACTAGTGGAGCAGAGCGAGGTCAATCGCGACACGTGATGCTGATACCAATTTTAAAACTTCTTTCAATGTTGGTTATTTATCACCCTCAACGTACGTGTGCGTGTGCGTGTATGTGTGTGTGTGTGTGTGTGTGTGTGTGTGTGTGTGTGTGTGTGTGTGTGTGTGTGTGCATATGCGTGCGTGCGTGCGTTACACACACACACACACACACACACACACACACACACACACACACACACACACACACACACACACGATATCGGACAACAAAGGGCTGGACACGCCACTATTGAAGCGGAGCGATATCAATCGCGACACGTGGTGCTGATACCACTCTTTAAACGTATTTCAATACTGACGTAACCCTAACCCTAACCCTAACCCTAACTCTTTATCACCCTCAACCCCCCATCACAACCCCCATCCCCGACACTTGCAGGTAAACGTGGTGTGCCTTCAGATCGAAAAGGAATAGTTACTGTACGTCATGATGATGCCAATTGTAGAACTTAGTTCAATGTTGGTAATGTATCACCCCCCTCTATATATATATTTTTTTTTTAAACATTTTAGTAAATATTCGACGAAATATATTCCAGAAGACTGCGGTTTGAGAGGTAGTTAAGTGTGTGTGCGTGTGTGTGCGTGCTCGCGTACGTGCGTGCGTGCGTATGTGCGTGCGTGCGTGCGTATGTGCGTTACACACACACACACACACACACACACACACACACACACACACACACACACACACGTACACTAGCAGATACCATATCAAAAGGGTTTGACAACTCTCCTTGTTATAACACAAACTATGTGAAAGTTATACCGATCAACTTAAAAAGCTTAGTCTTTTCTCTTGTGTATTTGCTTGCTTGTTTGTTTGTTTTTGTGTTTGTTCATTTTGTTTGTTTGAATGTTTGTATGTTTGTATGTTTGATTTGTGTGTATGGTTTTTGTTTGTTTGGTTTTTTGTTTGTTTATTTGTATTTTTGTTTGTTTGTTTGTTGTTCGTGGAAGTACTCACCCGTCAAAGACACCAGAACACCGAAGACCAACACCGTAAAGCACTGGGCAGGATTCATCTTGCACTGACTGCAAAGTCAGCTTATGGTTCTGAAGACACACAAAACTATCACACCCGTTAGCAATGCTTTGCAAATGAAACACAAACTCTCTCACAGCAAGATATCCGAGTGACTCCCTTATATAGGAAAGGAGGGGTCGAACAGTGGGAGGGACTTACGTAGGTCCTGTTATTGCAAAACACCTGTGGGTACGGGTGACTAGTTTCTTAGTGAGAGTGATCCTGTACTCTATTCATAATTATTTCTCAGCCTGACTAAACACAAACTAAGATAAACACCATCTGTTTGGTGCACTTCCATTTGATTAAATAAACACTACCCATTTGGAGCACTCCCATTTTCCTTGAATGGACAAAAGGCGTATTATTCATAGTTGATTGAACGAGTGTTGTTATGTTTATCATTCAAGTGAACACACAACGCATTTGGTTGTGTTCATGTGTGGTTGAATCAAGATAATATCATGCTTTGTGTGTCACTAACTTCTTCTTCTTCTTCTGCGTTCGTGGGCTGAAACTCCCACGTACACTCGTGTTTTTTGCACGAGTGGAAGTTTACATGTATGACCGTTTTTTACCCCGCCATTAGGCAGCCATACGCCGTTTTTGGAGGAAGCATGCTGGGTATTTTTGTGTTTCTCTAACCCACCGAACTCTGACATGGATTACAGGATCTTTTTCGTGTGTATTTGGTCTTGTGCTTGCGTGTACACACCGAGTTCGGACACCGAGGAGAGTCTGCACACAAAGTTGACTCTGAGAAATAAATCTCTCGCCGAACGTGGGGACGAACTCACGCTGACAGCGGCCAACTGGATACAAATCCAGCGCGCTACCGACTGAGCTACATCCCCGCCCATGTCACTAACGATTACTAGCTGCTCTTCTGCTGTACGTATGACAAGATTATGCTTGCTTCTTGTGTGCTTCATTTGTTGTTAATGAACTTGCACGTTAAAGATATATTATACATAGGAAGTCATGTTGTGTCCTTTCAACAACAACACCATGTTTTTGTTCAATTCGCGACAGTTGACGTCATTATTTGAATTATTGGAGTCGAGTGGAGGGGAGGGCATGGTGTAGGCGTGGGCTCGAAGGCAGACGTTTACTTTTGAAAATGAATAATGTCTGGTGATATTATGGACTGTTCTGATTTCGTTGACTTGATCAGAGAATTATGCGAGTGGGTAGGTAATTTCACATGGAAACACAGGAATATGCTATCATTCAAATTCAAACATGATCTGCAGACAGTGACTGCAAGCTCAGGTTAGTGTGCTTTCAACGCACATAACCAAGCATTCCGACAAGCAGGCTTACAGGCGGTGCACACGCACACACACACACACACACACACAGGCACAAACACGCACGCACGCATGCACACACACACACACACACGCGTCCGGAGAGAAAGGGAGAGAGAGGGGGAGATAGAGGGAGAAAGTGAGAGAGAGGGGAGATAGAGAGAGGAGAGAGAGAGAGAGGGAGAGGGGGGGAGGGGGCAGACAGACAGACAAACATAAACAGGGACATGCGGACAGACAGACAGACAGAGACAGGGATATGCGGACAGTCAGACAGACAGAGACAGTGACAAAGACAGAGAAAGAGATGATTCTTCTCTTTTGCAGCACTCAGCAAGACCACACACGCACACAAACAAGAAATAATCAAGACAACTATCATTGACACAAATCTCAATGTTACGATTCTATTGCTTTGATATTATGTTTTGCGCAATTAGTTACAATCAGTATGGTTAATTAACAAACAATAAAGCCTAATGGGAGGTACAATGCTGACCTCCCGCTACTCTTCTCGAACATTCCTATCATCGAACAATCTAAGCTCGAAGCGAAATATACATGAAATATTATTATGTAGTGGAAAAGGCCGATATTATCTCGACACGTTTACCCCTGGGGAAAGTAGGTCTCAGTGACAATACCTTTGAACAAAAAAATAGATGTAATGACACAAACAAAACATAACGCTGATGAGTGTTACATTTCCTTTGGGCGCTTGTACTTTGCCCTTTGTTGTCGCTCTTGACTGTTTGATCTTGTACGACGGCCTTGACCTTAAATCACGAGAACATCATTTGTTGCACATCGTGTCTAATACGGATGCTTTGTACTAATAGATTTAACTTTATTACAAAAATAAAATTGCTCAAACATCACTTGGTCGTCACAAACCATTGAGTGGTTCGACAGGCTTTTCGTTCCAGTATTAGTAGGACAGATATTTATGTCACCAGTCTATATTGGCTGAAATGGCAGTCAAGAGGTTTTCTGGTCCGTTCAATACACCCATGGAAAGGAAAGGCCTTGAAATCCCTTTGTTTCAAAGTCAATGAGGTATGTTTGAAAGAGCGCTCGTCAGCTTACGAGTACGTTATAGGGTAAAACTTACCCACCTCGTTCAGTAATCCATATTGTAAATAAACATACATGTATGTGTCCAAATGTGTACATGGTGTGTCACACGTGGACACATATATAAGAACAAATGCATCCTGGTTACTTTCTGTGCAGAGTAGAACTTTTTGAGGAATTCATGTCGTATTTTAGCAACAAGAATAGACCACATCTATGCAAAAAGCAGTCAGGTTCTAGATTTCTGGTATGTGCCCAAGTGGAGGGATGTTCTTATATCCTGCAAAAGCCTGGGCAGATATGTGGTGTCGGTGCGTATCGTTAAGCAGGACAAGAATGTATCATTAGTAGTAGACTAACCCCCCTTCCTGTGTAGCCATCTTGTATTTCACCAACATCAGTTCAGCCTATCACATGGGGTAAGAGCATCTTCCCACTTAAAAAATCTGACAGGGCCGGATCTGGGGGGGGGGGGGGGGGTCCTGGGTTCCGGACCCCCCCCCCTCCCCTGGCCATCCGATGTACCTCTCAGAGAAAAGAGAAAAAAAAATATGTGGACTTTGTAAGCTCTTCCCCCAACTCCCTTAGTTTATTTCACTGAAGTATAGTGTCATTGTTCACCATACAACATCTCTCATACCACTTCTCCTTTGTGTTCCAGATGTTATAATCATTGCTTGTTTTCTTGAATTTAAGTATTCAAAGTAAAGAGTCCTGTCAGACTTATTTACTAGGCGTATATGTCTTTGGGATTATTCCACTGAACCACTGTGGTAAATGGATATCTGAAGTATTTTGTTACTGTTGAAAATGTGTAATTTTGATTCCCAGTTGCAAGGAAAGACCAAAAAATGACCTCACAAATGCAATATTTTCTCGGCTTATGGGAGGCTTGGCCTCGGCGGCCCCTGGACCCCTGCCTTCAGTTAGAACCCCCCCCCCCCTCCCCATCCCCCTCAAACCGACTTGGTCCGGCCCTGAATCACTGTGTGTTGTTTATTTTGTCAATTTCATCCTTTTTATTTGCAATAATGTGATGATTTTCAAAGTATGTGTACATGTGTGAGTGCTGCAAGTGTGAGAAATTGCTGAACAATCTATGTTTTCAAATCCTTGCAACAACCACGATTCCCCGAATAAGCTTGGCAGTAACACATCGAATGGTTGAGCGGGAATTCCCGTTTTCTGTGAACGTTAAAAATAGACTTGAACAGTCCGTTACTTTCGTTCAACGGCCGGATCGCGCATCAACTTTTTCAGACAGTAATATGAATATTCATGAGAACAACCTTTAACCTTTGAGAAATTTCTCTGGTTGGTCGTTGTCAATGACCACAGTGACGCGCATGCGCAAACTGCCTTATCCGTTGTAAACACAGTGTCGATTCAACTATCAACCCGGTGTCACGATTTCATCTTTCGCCTGTGTACATATTTCCCCCTCGACATATACTCAAGACTGAAATGTTGTTTCCTGGTAAAATTAAGAAGTTAAATTATTTAAGGACGAAAAGCATGTCAGTTTCTTGCATGTGAAGAAAATTGGTGGCAAAATGTAATAGATTTCAACCCCAAAATCGAATTCTTCGAAAACGAGTACTGAGTGGTTACGTCCCTTGAGTAAGAAGGAAACATTTTAGGATGAATCAAATTTCTAAGTTAAATAAAACAAATTGGTTGGACAAATTTGGCCCCATGAATGTAAGGTACACAAGGTCGCTCATCAGTACTATCGAAGGGTGTTTTTTTGTTCAGTGTAGAGTTTATACTAGATCAACGAGGCCGAGAAGCGAAATATCAACACGGCGAAAGATGAAAACGTCACACCGGCAGCAATAGCGAGCTTTAGATTGACCAACGAAACTTAGTTCGTAGCGATCCCTTTCGTTTCCGGTTATGCAATCGGGAAATCCCTGCGAACTTTCCTTCGCGCCTGCGGTTCTGAGGCGGTAGCACCTTTAGAAGCAGACGAAATAATAATAATAATAAGAACATTTATATAGCGCTAAATCAAAAACTTTCGTTAAAAAGGCTTGCTCTAAGCGCTTGACATCTAAACTAAAACGTCATTCACACTCTTTACAATGATGTACAAGAACTTCATGTCACACTCTTTCATTCAATATAGCACCATTCACACAGTTGTTATTCTGTACAAGACAATAAGTTAGTCTAACATTTAGAATGTTCATAAGATGAAAACAAGAGAAAACCAGACTGATTAAAACAACTGCTTAGTGCTAACAAAGCATGAATCTTAATGATAACGTAATACATGTTTGTCGTGCTCATCCAAACCAATGGCTAAAACATTGGATAGTGTTCGTGCGCATTCATAAGGATACTATGCTTGGCGCTGGTGGACAATATTCACTTTTTGGGCCAAAACCGCCAGTTTTGGCCAAAAAAGACAAAGATTTGGCCAAAAAACCCACACATTTGGCCAAATAAAATAGATTTGGCTTTAAGTTTTTTTTGGCCAAAACTTTCTATGTAAAAGTTTTGGCCAAAACTGTTTATGTTAGCTAAAACGGGAGATTTGGCCAAACTTCTGCCACAAAAAAAGATTTGGCCAAACAAAAAAGATTTGGCCAAATCTTCACTTTTTTGGCCAAATTTTTTTGTTTGGCCAAATCTTTTTTTGGCCAAATCTTTTGTATTTGGTGGCGCACTTTTTTGGCCAAATCTCTGTGTGTTTTTGGCCAAAAAAGTGAATATTGTCCACCAGCGCCGGTTTTGGCCAAAACTGGCGTTTTGGGCCAAAACTATACTTTTCTGGCCAAAACTTTGCTTTTTTGGCCAAAAATGTACGTTTTTGGCCAAAAATGTACGTTTTTGGCCAAAAAAGTACGTGTTTGGCCAAAAACACACTTTTTTGGCCAAAAACACACACCAAGCCAGTTTTGGCCAAAAAAGTGTGTTTTTAGCTTGGCGCTGGTGGACAATATTCACTTTTTTGGCCTAAAACGCACTTTTTTGGCCAAAACTGGCGTTTTTGGCCAAAACTATACTTTTTTGACCAAACCTTTGCTTTTTTGGCCAAAACTGGCGTTTTTGGCCAAAAAAATGAATATTGTCCATCAGCGCCAAGGGGTACTCAAAGATTTGGCCAAAAAATGAAGTTTTGGCCAACACTATTTTTTGGGCCAAAACTCTCAATGCAAAAGTTTTGGCCAAAAAATGTTTGGCCAAATCTAAAACATTTGGCCCAAAAAGTGAAGATTTGGCCAAATGTTTTAGATTTGGCCAAAATATTTTTTTGGCCAAAACTTTGCACTAAAAAGTTTTGGCCAAAACATGTTTTTGGCCAAAAACACACTTTTTGGGCTAAAAATGTACGTGTGTGCTGAATGCTGCTGCACATGCTTTTTTGCTTTGCTTTGTATGTGTCGTGCCTAGATCCTGAAAGTGCCTAAGTTCTTGAATTAGGTAGTCTCTTGCCTAATTCGTGAAATAGGCAACGGCTGTGCCTAACCTGTGAAATCAATGTTGAATTTTGCCTAATTTGTGAAATTTTATGATTTAGGCTGCCTATTGCATAAATTAGGCAGCCTAAGTCGTGAAATTAGGCAAAGTTTCGATTTAGGCACGACTGCTGTACAATTTAGGCAACAATGTCTGCAGAATAGGCAAAATCCTTGCCTAATGTGTCAAATCAATTCTAAGGTCTAACTGTTTTACTAATTAGTCAGTCTGTTTGAACGCCAGTAACAATAATGAAACTTGAAATTTAAACATACTGCTATCATATGTACCATTTAAATGACTAATTATAATAAACAAATTTTACAAAAGCAAAACTACCCCTCTACCTCATTTACAAACATTTAAAGTTTACAAAAGGTAAACATTATCCCAGTTTGGACTGGGGTCAAAAAAGGGAAACCCACGACGTTCCAGTTCAACTCGATTTTCTGAGCTTACTTGCTCTTGTTCTTGCAAGATGAATTGTTTGGGTGGCAGTGACTATGGCAGTGGTTTCTTGCTTTCTTGCAAGTGCATCTGGCTGTATCGCACTTCCCATTGCAAGAACATTTTTTGAACCCTTGTCCTCCATGCCTTGAATGAAGCTGTCGATGGTTCTCATTGGTAGGACAGTGTCCTTCACTTGGTCAGCAGTGACAATTTGGAAATCGGCCTCGATAATTAGATTGCGGGAGAGCATAGTGTTTATGATCCCATGCTTGGTACCAACTTGGTACAGGTCGTTGTGAACCTTCAGGACCACCCCAGGCACGTTTCTGCAATCAAGGCGCCCACGATCAAACTCGCTGACTGGAACCAGCACGCCGTCGTTTTGCAGCAGTGGAACCAGTTTGGCTCTTGTTGTTTGCAGCATTTAAGCACGGGTTTTTTTTTTGTCCTTCACGTGCATCTTGTCTGCACTGCGTCAATATGCTTGCATTATCTTCTAGAGCTGTACTTGAAGTGGCGGCACCTGCAACTGCACCTTCTACCTCTGCACCATTTTCAGTTGAATTCTGTGGACCGAGTTCTTCTAGAGCTGTACTTCAAACGAATACGAAATTGTGACCTTTTAGTTTCCATGGCTGGATTTGGCTTAAAGTTACTGAGAAAGTTTATCTGAAATGCTTCAGTGTGATTATTATCTGACTTGTATCACAGTTAGTACTGTTCACAAGTAGTTAGTAGTGTTCACAACTTGACATGTTGTCACCCGCAACCCAATGAGAGGCGCGCACGCACGCGAATGATTTTGGGTTCAAACAGACTGACTAATTTGTAAAACAGTTAGACCTTAGAATTGATTTGACACATTAGGCAAGGATTTTGCCTATTCTGTAGACATTTTTGCCTAAATTGTACAGTAATCGATCGTGCCTAAATCGAAACTTTGCCTAATTTCACGACTTAGGCTGCCTAATTTATACAATAGGCAACCTAAATCATAACATTTCACAAATTAGGCAAAATTCAACATTGATTTCACAGGTTAGGCACAGCCGTTGCCTATTTCACGAATTAGGCAAGAGACTACCTAATTCAAGAACTTAGGCACTTTCAGGATCTAGGCACGACATATGTATATGTATGGGATTTTTCATTGTAAAGCGCTTAGAGAACGTAAAGCGCTCTATAAATCTCCCATATTATTATTATTATTATTATTATTATTATTATTATTATTATTATTATTATTATTATTATTATTATTATTATTATTATTATTATTATGGCATTCTCTGGGTGGATGTGGCCTTTGACGGTACATGGCACAAGAGAGGATTTTCCTCACACTATGGAGTTGGTGTTGTTGTTGATGTTCTGTGCTGGACTTCTGTGTGAAATCCACATACTGTCACACGTGCACATGTGCGATGAACAAAGAAAAACTAGAGGGGATGACCGCTGCCGAGCAACTACAGTGGAAGCAGCTTCACCAGCCTGACTGCAGCATTAACCATGAGGGATCTGCCAAGTCTATGGAGAGGGATGCAGCCTTGGAGTTGTGGGGAAGGTAAGAATATTGTTCTAATAGCCTATATACTCTTCCCTATATCCTTTATTTTCAAATACAGAATAAGTCAACATGAATAAGGTTGCGCTAAAAAGTAAATCTTATTTAAAATTGCATAAAGCATGGTACATTGTGGGTGTTTGTTTTTATTTACACATAAAGATGAAGACCAACAAAACACAACACAGAAGCACATATTTTTGCAACAAAACACTGTCCACAAACCCTTCACAAATACATTTTCTTTTGTTGATCAATCATTAAATGTTCACAATGTCCTAAAGGATCAAGGCTGGGACATTTTTTATTGAATCTGCAAATTTCAAAGGAAACCTGATAACTTTTCTATTGAAAAGAAAAAGTGTCCCAAACAAGTTGGGATCAAACTCATTGTCACTGTGTGTGTTTGTGTGAGTGTGTCTGTGTGAGTGTGTGTGTGTGTGTGTGTGTGTGTGTGTGTGTGTGTGTGTGTGTGTGTGTGTGTGTGTGTGTGTGTGTGTGTGTGTGTGTGTGTGTGTGTGTGTGTGTGTGAGGGAGAGAGATGTGTGTATGCACACTGAGCCCAAAAAGTTAAGAATATTTTTTCAGTGGTATACCCCAGATGTTAAACAGCAATGTTTGGGTCAGAAATATACGTGTATTTGAAGATCAATCTTTCTTCTGCTTAAAAATGTGTTTCTTGAATCTGAGCAATATTTGGGTATGACGTCACATGTCCGTGACCACGCCTACCCTAAAAAATGGCGTTTTTTGACGGCATGATTCACCGTCGAAACGGTGATTTAAACTGAATTAGTGAATAATATTTTGCATTTTTACACCAAAAGGTTTATTTGGTGACTTACCTAACAAGTCATATACATTTCGTTCATATCCGCCGCGCAGTTAGGCTGATCCAACGTGTAAAGGAAAGCGACAACAATCCTGAAAAACAGCAAAAAATCCAGGGTTTTTATGGTGTTTTTCCTGGGTAGCCGCAGTTGATATGCAACAAATCTAAAACTACAAATAGCAGTCTCTCCAAATTTCACAGAGCGATGACAAAAACCCTCATCTAGATAATTATGTTCCAGTGCTTAGGTCAAACAGAACCCAAGAATGGACGTAGTAACGGTTTTCCGTTAAAAATTTGGAAACGTTTGTAACGTCTAAGAAACAAATGTAACATGCACGCAACTTTGTATACTTTGCAAAGAATGGTGCCATTACATACATGTGTCGCGTGTTTTGAACACAGCTGTGCTGTATAAGAAAGAAGTAAAGAATACAAAGAATCAAATAACAGAAGAATACAGACATGACGTCATATAATTCCAAAAATATGACGTCAGATGGAGGCAACACTGGGTTTTTCTCATCGTCGTCTTGATAGCGGCGAGACACAATCTGGCATTTGCTGTGACGAATCAGACAGTTTGAATGCCGCGAAATGGAGCTGTGGAGATGGACATCGCCAGGTTTTTGAGAGTCTGTTAGAGCATTGTCTCGATAGTGGAAAGTGTGTGTCCTGATCACTCAGCCACCTTGATATGAGTTTTGCAGACGTCATCGTCTAAAAATAGAACAGCAGAGCGGAGTGAGATTTTACTTTTTATTTCTTCAAAGTCATGAGGCTATATCTTTTGAGGCCACGAAAGAATGTTTCTGAAACTTGGCACACATGTAATGGCACCATTCTTTGCAAAGTCCACAGAATTGTGTGCATGTCACATTTGTTTCTAGGACGTTATGAACGTTTGCAAAGTGTTAACGGAAAACCGTTACAACGTCCATTCTCGGGTTCTGTTTGCTCCAAGTACTAGCGCGAATCCAGATGAGGGTTTTGTCATCGTTCTGTGTAATTTGGAGAGGCTGCTATTTGTAGTTTTATATGTATTGCATATCAACTGCAGCTACCCAGCAAAAGCACCACAAAAACCCTAGATTTGTTGCTGTTTTTCAGGATAGTGGTCGCTTTCCTTTACACGCTAGATTAGCCTGACTGCGCGACGGATTTTAACGAACTTTGTATGACATTTTGGTGTAAAAAAAGCAAAATATCGTTCAGTTTAAGTCGCCTTTTGACTGTTGATGGTGAATCATGCCCTCAAAAAACGCCATTTTTGACGGTAGGCATGGTCACGAACATATGACGTCATGCCCAAATATTGCTCAGATTCCTGAAAGGCATTTTTGAGCAGAAGAAAGACAGATCTTAAAATACACGTTAATTTCTGACCCAAAAACTGCTGTTTAACATCTGGGGTATACCACTGAAAAAATATCCTTAACTTTTTGGGCTCAGTGTATATATTCCAACAAGTACAAGTTAAATGTTCACCCTCTATGAAAAGATCACGTTATACAGATGTAGTACACAAGTCAATGTGAATTGGCACACTTTCCAGTAATAATAATACATGTATTTTCTGCTAGGAGAGGCCTCCTGATACTCTTCACTAAAGTAATGTCCAAAATCATTTTCATTCGTGGGTCTGCGTCTGTATCTCACCAGGACCTTGTTGGCCCATGAACCCCAGTCGTTTTCATATTTTTTTTTTCAAGACAGTAGTTCCCCAACCAGTACTTTACACTGAGTGTATTGAATTTTTCTATGCTGATGGTCTGTTGAGCGTCACAACCTCAGGTACAGAACTATGCTGTCGAACGGAGATTCCACAGCGTTCAATGTTCTGGCTGCAGCTCAGCCCTACGGTCCCACACGTCCCATCACCAAGCTGGAATGTACCAACCACCTCCCTAAGAGAATGGGCACAGCTCTCCGCAAGGCATCAAAGGATGGAAGGCTTGGTGGAAGAGGGGAGGGGCGACTAACCAAGGAACAGTGTCAACGCTTGCAAAAGTACTTCCGTAGCGCGATCCTCAACAGCCTTGAAGATCAGCGAGCAATGGAGCAGGCGATCTGGGCCACTTTCTTCCCTGTGACTTCAACGGACGAGGACCCTCACCACGACAGATGTATCCAGCCGGGCCAGCCTCATGGTGCTTTTTTCAAAGAGCCAGGGCAGAAGGGCAACCACCACCTCCACACGCAGGGCACACCGGCACCGCCTTGTCCAGGGAAGTATCACATGCTGTTCTGCCCATCTACAGGAGAATGACAAATCCCATTCTTCTCAAGCGCGCGGCTCATGGCAAGACTCAAAACAGTAATGAGTCTCTCCACAATGTCATGTGGGGGCACTGCCCCAAAGAAGTCTTTGCTGCGAAAGACCGGGTGGAAGCAGCCACCGCTGAGGCTGTTGCAAAGTTCAACAGAGGCAACTTTGCACTGGCACAGGTCATGGACCACATGAGCTTGCCAATTACTGAGCTTACTCAGTCTGCTTTGGTCAAAAAAGACAAGGTGAGGGTCCAGAAGGCGGAGAGAGCAACAGATGTGGCCGCTGCAGCAGCTCGTAGGGCAAGATGTGCTGGTCGTCAACGTCAGCTGGAGCAGCAAGAAGACCAGGAGGGGGAGGTGTACGGTGCTGGACTGATGGGGGATGGAGGGGAATAAGTACTAACATCATTTGAAGAAGACTCGGAACAATACATGAACACACCCAGACTCTTTTTTCAGCAATGTGTCTTCATAATGTGCAGAAAAACACTTCACAAACTTTCAAATGCAATTTTCTCTGAATATGGGTTTTCAAGGACGGTATCAACGCGGGAAATGATATTTCTTCAGAACTACTTGTGGTAGAGTTATAATGTCTTTTACAGGAGTAAGATGTTTTTGTAAAACGCATCACAATTTTTTTTAGAGAATATAATAAGCCTGATTGGGTATTTTTTGGGCAAAAATGTATATCTCTCAATATATGCTGCTGAATTCTAACTGGGCTAATTTAGTCAAAATGTCTCTGTATAAGTCTGAAACTGATATCTGGGAGTAATTTTCACTGCATTTGAAACCTCCAGCTTCAAAATTGTCTTTTGAATTTCATGGGGCATGGGGTGTAATTTTCGTATTTTTTTGAAGAAATTGGTATTTTTTTATGAAAATATTACTTGCTTGGTCAAAAACTGGGCATGCAGGTGCCTTTTTACATTTAGTCAAGTTTTGACTAAATGTTTTAACGTAGAGGGGGGAATCGAGACGAGGGTCGTGGTGTATGTGTGTCTGTGTGTCTGTGTGTGTGTGTAGAGCAATTCAGACTAAACTACTGGACCGATCTTTATGAAATTTGACATGCGAGTTCCTGGATATGAAATCCCCAGACGGTTTTTTCATTTTTTCGATAAATGTCTTTTATGACGTCATATCCGGCTTTTTGTGAAAGTTGAGGCGGCACTGTCACGCTCTCATTTTTCAACCAAATTGATTGAAATTTTGGTCAAGTAATGTTCGACGAAGCCCGGACTTCGGTATTGCATTTCAGCTTGGTGGCTTAAAAATTAATTAATGACTTTGGTCATTAAAAATCTGAAAATTGTAAAAAAAATATTTTTTTTATCAAACGATCCAAATTTACGTTCATCTTATTCCCTATCATTTTCTGATTCCAAAAACATATACATGTGTTATATTTGGATTAAAAACAAGCTCTGAAAATTAAAAATATAATAATTATTATCAAAATTAAATTGTCCAAATCAATTTAAAAACACTTTCATCTTATTCCTTGTCGGTTCCTGATTCCAAAAACATATAGATATGATATGTTTGGATTAAAAACACGCTCAGAAAGTTAAAACGAAGAGTGGTACAGAAAAACGTGCTATCCTTCTCAGCGCAAGTACTACCCCGCTCTTCTTGTCAATTTCACTGCCTTTGCCGTGCGCGGTGGACTGACGATGCTACGAGTATACGGTCTTGCTGCGTTGCATTGCGTTCAGTTTCATTCTGTGAGTTCGACAGCTACTTGACTAAATGTTGTATTTTCGCCTTACGCGACTTGTTTACATTTAGTCAAGTTTTGACTAAATGTTTTAACATAGAGGGGGGAATCGAGACGAGGGTCGTGGTGTATGTGTGTCTGTCTGTCTGTGTGTGTGTGTCTGTGTGTGTGTGTAGAGCGATTCAGACTGAACTACTGGACCGATCTTTATGAAATGTTACACGAGAGTTCCTGGGTAGGATATCCCCAAACCTTTTTTCATTTTTTCGATAAATGTCCTTGATGACGTCATATCCGGCCTTTTGTAAAAGTTGAGGCGGCACTGTCACACCCTCATTTTTCAATCAAATTGATTGAAATTTTTGTAAATCAATCTTCGACGAAGGCAGGCCGGACTTCGGTATTGCATTTCAGCTTGGTGGCTTAAAAATTAATTAATAAATTTGGTCATTAAAAAATCTGAAAATTGTAATAATGTTTTTTTATATAAAACGATCCAAATTTACGTTCATCTTATTCTACATCATTTCCTGATTCCAAAAACATATAAATATGTTATATTTGGATTAAAAACAATCTCTGAAAATTAAAAATATAAAAATTATGATCAAAATTACATTTCCAAAATCGATGTAAAAACTATTTTATCTTATTCCTTGTCTGTTCCTGATTCCAAAAACATATAGATATGATATGTTTGGATTAAAAACACGCTCAGAAAGTTAAAACGAAGAGAGGCACAGAAAAGCGTGCTATGCAGCACAGAGAAACCACTACCGCGCTAAACAAGCTCGTCAGTTTCACTCCGTTTTGCACAAGCTGCGGACTACGGTCATTGTGAAAAAATGCAGTGCGTTCAGTTTCATTCTGTGAGTTCCACAGCTTGACTAAATGTAGTAATTTCGCCTTACGCGACTTGTTATGCTTTCTTTCTATAAAGTACCTTCTAAACTTCAAAGAAAACTTACAAATATTCAGATTTCATTTTTCGTGCCACCTCTCCCCTTAAGACACATGTACAAAAACAAAACCTGCAGCCCGGCTTCTTCCTGTGTAAAATGTGATTTTTTTTGCTGAAATTATTTCATTTTGTAGCTGACACTTATCTCAATTTTCAAAATGAATTAAGCAAAAAAGGAAAAGAAAAGAAAGAAACCGAGCAATTCAGTATTTTCTCATTTGTGTATTACATTGCGGAAAGGGAAACGGAAAAGGAAAAGCCTCGTTGGAAGAATCATCTTTCACAAGCCGGTTTGCACGGGAAGGTATGTAACTTTAATATGTTTTGGGTGTGTACTGTAGACCTACTGATGCAATATTAATGCCGTGTTGATAGTCGCGCTCTAATAAGCACGTCAGAAAATTGCATGAAATGTTGAGTGTACCTAGCAAGAAATACGCAGAAACAATGTCCGTGATCGCGGCTGATAACGGTTGTAACCTTTACCAGTCCTGTCTATATTCTTGTCTTAACCAGGGGCGGATCAGTTGCTTTGTAAGGGGGGGGGGGGGGGTGCACTTTGAATCGAAAGTGAATGTGATGGGCGCGAAGCGCCCGAATTTGCTAGGGGGGTCCGGGGGCATGCCCCCCCGGAAGAAAAAGTTTGGCTCAAAGAAGCAAAATGGTGCCATCTGGTGCCATTTGAACTTATAAATGGTCATAGAATCAGCTTTCCACATTTTTTAATTTTTTTTGCTGGAGGGGGAGTGCACGTGCACCCTGTGCACCCCCTCGTCCGCCCCTGATTAGCTATCTATTGCATGTGGGAATCTCTCTCTCTCTCTCTCTCTCTCTCTCTCTCTCTCTCTCTCTCTCTCTCTCTCTCTCTCTCTCTCTCTCTCTCTCTACTTTCCTTTTACTGCTCCCTATACTCCCAACACGTAGGGAGAAAGACAGAACGCCTTACGCGACTTGTTTTTATTGTTCGTTGGAACAATTCCTATTTTGTATTGGGTTCCTTGTTCATTATAGAGTTAAAATATATGTATATTACTGTCCACCATTACTTGGCTCCTTCATAAATAACAGACCGTTAGTAAAGATGCAAGGGGCATAATAGAATAATAAGATAATATTTACCTTTCCACAGTTTCATGTCTCCTGATACAACGCTTCTACTCCTCTTTCCAGGAAAGACTCAAATGATCGAGAATTTTTGGGGAAACTTTGCATACTTCGAGCTCAAACAACTGTGTACACCATCTACCCGAACCTTGCGAAATATACGTGGCATGGACAGGACATGAACGCTGACCATTATGTAAGAGCCGGTCTTCACGATGATGCAAGAGCCAGTGAAGCGGGTTGTTTTAAATCCGTAGCTTTAGGCCCAATAGAGCTAGCTAAATTGGATACGATCTGATAAGGACATGTCTAAATACGCTCTCGGCCGAATAAAGCGTAACCGACGCTTACAGTGCTCTTTTCATTCTTGGGCTTTCTTTAACGCAAACAAAAGAAAGAAGAAAGGGAGTAACTCTAATATAGCAATGTAAAGCTGAAAAGCTACGACAGTAATCATAGTAGAGAGGATTAAGGGTTATTTGTCAGTAGATTGCAATGGCTATCGAATAATAGCAGGACACTACTAGCGGCGACATAGTTACAGTAATTGTAGAAGAGAGGAGTAAGGATTTGTTTTGTCAGTGAATTGCAATCGCTAATGCATAATAGCATGACACTACTTGTGGCAATATGGCACTGTGTACCAGTTACCACTGCATAGTCGGCCACTTCAAAGCGGGGGCAAAATGGGAAGTGACGATTCGGTACCTAGCCCCCTCCTCTCCATTCGCACACTACGTCTGTCTCTTCTTGTAACACGCGGCAGATATTTACCATAATTATAGCCTTCAGCGCAGTTATTATCTGCCAATTCAATCCTTCTACGGCGCATCTAATTTCTGCCAATGTTGTCATTGTTACGTCTCTGACCATCTCGCCTGAGACTGAACGCAATCAACGCTATCTGAGATGAGTATATCAACTAACAATATCATTGGGTCGATGTACTCATGAATGTCTTGTTTTGTTAAAGTAAACACGTTCCAGTACCTTACCATTTTGTCGTTTTTGTGTGTGTGTAGTCTTGTTTTCGATTGTATGTATGTGTGTACGTGTGTGTGTGTGTGTGTGTGTGTGTGTGTATGTGTGTGAATGTGTGTTTGTGTGTGTGTGTTTGTATGTGTGTGTGTGTGTACGTGTGTGTGTGCGTGTGTGTGTATGTGCGTGTGTGTGTGTGAGTGTGTGTGTGTGAGTGAATGCCTGTACATGCTCGCGCGTGTGTGTATGTGTATCTATATATATATATATATATATATATATATATATATATATATATATATACGTGTATGTGTGCGTGCTTGAGTGAGACCGTGCGTGTCTGTAAACCCTTTTAGCTTGAAAGCTTTGATTACATTAAAACAACATTAAGAATGTATGCATTGATTTCATCATTGTTTATGTGCCACACTGATACTATGGACGTAACATTGGTGATATAAGAGTGCCTTTCGGGCAAGTTAAAAGTGTCCATACATTGCAGGAACATTTAAATAAGGCTCACAACTAAGGCCTAAAAAAAAAATAGGTGTGGTTACGGTAACCCGACCTACCCTATTTTTTTGGGCCGACCCTATAACTTTTTATTACATTTGTCAAAAAAATACCAAAAAACCCCAAGTAAACGAGTGCAGAAAACGCAATGAAAGCGAAAGCGCCCGAGTCGCACACTTATTTCCCTGTCAAGTAGGTTTAATTTGTACACATTAGAAAAAAAAGTTAAAAAAAAAAAAAGTGATTGCCTACCTTCCTACCCTATTTTTTTTGGCTATGTTACCGTAACCACACCTATTATTTTTTGTGGCCTAAAGGGACATCATATACCTAACTGGTTGGGGGAGGGGAAGTATTGGGGGTTTGAGGGTGGTAGGGGGAGGAGGGATGGGGGAGGGAGGAGGTAGGGGGAGGGAGGGAGTCGTCCTCTCATCGGAGGAAGTTCATATACCACTGTACATTGTACTAATGACGTGTCTCATCACGCTTTTGTCAGTCGGTCTATCCATGTGATTGGTCTAAGCTGGACACAAGTATTGTCATTCAAAAACTCGTTCCTAGCACTATGGGGCATTGACTTTGTATTGGACACACCATCCTTTGTTGCCAGTTTGATTATATCCCCTCTTTGTTACAGCATCGAAGCTTTATTGCTGTACCAACAACACCCTGTACCTTTCCGGTTTGAATGGTATATCCGTTCCTGCTCATGTGTACAAGTTTCAACGAAGTTATTAAGAGCACGTACCGAGAGCCCCTAGCACAGCATCTGAGACTCATTAAGATTTCAGATAAATGTTAATTGAGTTCATGTATATTGCGGCAATCCAGATAGTGTTGTTGAAATCAGATAAGACTAATCACTATTTAATTAAACTTACAATGAGTGTCTGCACATATGTGCGGGGAGTGAAGACGAGCAGAATTTGGAACACACACAAATGAAAAGATGAGAGCGAAAATTGAGCACTACTTTCGCGAGAAGAACCACAATGTGTGTATGCGTACGCCAGTCTGTCTCTTTGATGGTGCGTGTGTATGCGTTACAGTGTGTGTATGTGTGTGTGTGTGTGTTCGTGTGTGTGTGTGTGTGTTCGTGTGTGTGTGTTCGTGTGTGTGTTCGTGCGTGTGTGTGTGTGTGTTCGTGTGTGTTTGTTCGTGTGTGTGTGTGAATTAGTGTGTGTGTGTGTGTG
>NC_090246.1:68702058-68704558 GCF_037325665.1 Littorina saxatilis | reverse complement strand
CATGAAGTAAAACGGCAGGGATGCACTATTCGGGTGATGCTAAAGCAATACAAAGATAAAAGCCAACTGTTAAAGTTAGTCTAGTTTTTATTGTTTCTAATTTGTTACTGTCACTGACAGTCGCTTGTTCGTTAGGGTAAAACAAGCTAAAAGTATACGAATCTTCGTCCCCAAAAGCCACCTTACCACATAACGCCGTCAACGTTGGTACCATTCATTTCTTGAACTCACAACTAACAGGCTTAAAACGATCTGAAAGTGTGTCAATCTTCTTCCCCAATAGCCACCTTACCCCATAACGCCGTCAACGTTGGTACATGTACCACTCATTTCTTGAACTCACAATCGACGGGCTTAAAACGATCTGAAAGTGTGTCAATCTTCGTCCCCAATAGCCACCTTACCACCTAACGCTGTCAACTAAATATCACATATTTCTTGAACTTACAACTGGCGGGCTTAAAACGATCTGAAAGTGTGTCAATCTTCGTCCCCAACAGCCACCTTACCAACTAACGCTGTCAACTTAATATCACATATTTCTTGAACTCACAACTGACGGGCATAACACGATCTGAAAGTGTGTCAATCTTCGTCCCCAATAGCCACCTTACCACCTAAGGCTGTCAACTTAAAGGCACAGTAAGCCTCCCGTAAACCATCACAGATACGGTCAGGCTTTTACACACAGTACAAACACCCTTTCATTTAAACACTCACCGATTGAGAACATCCTAGGTGCCCTCTGTAAAGAGCGAACAATTTTCAAAGAATTTATTTTTGCGTGGTTTATCTTACCCCTGAGCCATCGTGAACCCGTGTGATCCAGTTTCCCGTTTTCACAATGTAATCGTCAGTTAGTCATTTGAATGAGACTCGATGTGAGCTTATCTACAATAGCACGTTTTTATGCACGAAACAAACGGCTGTGGTTCACAAGAACTCTAGCGATGGCTTTTGACTGTTGAGAGGAACGGCGATATGCCGCATAAACCGTCGTCTGCTACGACCCTTGCGTGACCCTGCTTCCGGGCTTTTTGTTTTCAAACTTTCACAACTTCGAATTGCACTGATCTTGTCTTGATGAAAAAAGAATTCTTTTATGATTAAAGAATGTTTGTGAAACAAGCTGTCAATTTATCATTTAGATTTTAAAAGTTAGGTCTAGTGCAAAAACGCACCACGGTCCAAAAACCTTCTGATAATCATCGATCCACGGCTATCTCCAGTTTAAGGGAAGTAACTCATTTTTGACCTGAGTTCAGGATGGGTCCAAAAAGTGTTCGAGACAATCTGCAAAATTAATTCTTTAAAAATTGCTCGCTCTTTACGTAGGGCACCTAGGATGTTCCCGTTTGGTGAGCGTTCAAATGGAAGGGTGTTTGTACTGTGTGTAAAAGCCTGACAGTATCTGTGATGGTTTACGGGAGGCTTACTGTCCGGGCGTGATTTCCGGGATATTCATAACAGCCGTCCAGCACCAAAACGAGGCGCCATTGTTGTAAAGGGCCAAGTCCACGAAAATAAATTCTTTGAAAATTTCTCACGCTCGACAGAAAGCAGCCAGGATGTTCCCGTTCGGTGAGCGTTTAAATGGAAGTATGCTTGTACTGTATGTAGACACTCGGGGAGCTCTGTGATGGTTTACGGGAGGCTTACTGTGCCTTTAATATCACATATTTCTTGAACTTACAACTGACGGGCATAAAACGATCTGAAAGTGTGTCAATCTTCGTCCCCAATAGCCACCTTACCACCTAACGCTGTCAATTTAATATCACTCATTTCTTGAACTCACAGCTACCGGGCTTAGAATGATCTGAAAGTGTGTCAATCTTCGTCCCCAATAGCCACCTTACCACCAAACACTGTCAATTTAATATCACTCATTTCCTTAACTCACAACTACCGGGTTTAGAATGATCTGAAAGTGTGTCAATCTTCGTCCCCAATAGCCACCTTACCACCTAACTCCGTCAACGTTGGTACATGTACCATTCATTTCTTGAACTCACAATCGAAGGGCTTAAACCGATCTGAAAGTGTGTCAATAGTCGTCAATAGTCGTCCCCAAATAGCCAAATAGCCACCTTACCCCCCAACGCTGTCAACGTTGGTACCACTCATTTACTCACAATCGACGGGTTTGTCCGTTGTGGCACTAGGGGTGGCGGTGGTCTTGTCGTCGGGGGCGTTTTCAATCCTCTTGGTCATCGTGGCGTTGGCCAGGTGTCCACAGGTACCGCAGCACAGCTCCTCGTTCAGGTAACAGCCGTTGGGTACCTCCAGTTTCTCCTTGCACCAAGTGCTTCTGTCTCCGTACGGGCATTCTGCGAACAGGGCAGGACTCAAGTGAGTGTCTATTCTTGAATGTGAATGGTTTATGATTTGTGGTTTTTCTCACATGTTTTTTTGACAGATATAGACCATGTGCCTTTTAATTAAAGCCTCTGTTGCTCGTCGATGTTCTGTTACCGGCCTGGGTGTTGAAATAGCGTGC
>NC_090246.1:68692058-68699558 GCF_037325665.1 Littorina saxatilis | reverse complement strand
AGTAGCCTCCGCGAAGTCAAATTTAGGTTCGACGGGCGCAGTGGCGTGGTGGTAAGACGTCGGCCTCCTAATCGGGAGGTCGTGAATTCAAATCCAGGTCGCTGCCGCCTGGTGGGTTAAGAGTGGAGATTTTTCAGATCTCGCAGGTCAACTTATGTGCAGACCTGCTAGTGACTTAACCCCCTTCGTGTGTACACGCAAGCACAAGACCAAGTACACACGGAAAAGATCCTGTAATCCATGTCAGAGTTCGGTGGGTTATAGAAACACGAAAATACCCAGCATGCTTCCTCCGAAAGCGGCGTATGGCTGCCTACATGGCGGGGTAAAAACGGTCATACACGTACAAATCCACTCGTGCAAAAACACGAGTGAACGTGGGAGTTTCAGCCCATGGACGCAGAAGAAGAAGAACAGTTAAGTTGCATTAAGGAAGGCCTTCAGGCTCGCGCTAATCGGATTAGTGTTTGGTATTTTACCTACTGATAAAATATCTAAAAATATCTTAATTGAAATTGTCAACTTGTCACGCACATCGGTTATTTTGGTTTGTATGACCCCCTACTCCCACCCCCTACATCCCCCCCACCCACCCACCCACCCACACACACACCCATACCCCTGCCTCCTCTCAACAACATGCAGGGCTCGCGGTATTTTACCGATGCAATTTTAAAAAATACCAAAAATTAATTCAGCATCTGGTTTCATCTTACTGTTTGCACGCAGGCTTACGACAAGTTACGTACCTGCCACAGGAGCTGGAAACTGTTTGGGAGCTGGAATACATGCTCCTCGCTTGCACACCTGAAAGCACACAACATATTATTTTGTACAGAATCACGGTGTCAGTATGTTCTTTTTCAGGCACTGTCGCAAGACGTTGTACGCATTTATTTATTGCTATGAAGCTGGATTTTCCTGTGAAAATATTTCTGCTTGCAAAGTAGACTGTAAAATGAAGATGAAGAATTGTCAATAACTGTGTTCCCTTTTGTCCCCGTAAATCTGCACTGTCTGCCTCAGCAAACATATATTTGATACTGGTACCTGTCTATGACCAGAGACCGGGAACTCAAAGTTGTTTTGTCGGCTCGCTAATATTATAAACAATATGAGAAATAAAGTCACAGTGAAAGTCGCATGTCCCACTTCCAATCATTTGGACCTTTAAACTGTGATAAACTGCAATCGATTTGTTTCTTTTGACAAAAGAGTTTATCAGAATCCCCGAAGATCTCTCTAATTTCTCATATTGAACTCAAGTGGCCTAATTGTACCGTTATTTCCATAAACCCCAATTTATGTCCCGTGCCTTGGCAAAATCACTCATTTATAAGAACTTGTTGGCCTTCCAAGACTTGAGAAGAAAAAACAAACAAATAAAAAACACAGATTTGTGTGTCACCTTGTTATTTCCACAGACGAAACCGTCGGAAGCAATGTGGTTCTGGCAATGCGAATCCCTCTGGCTAGCCGAACACCACATGGATGCACACATTTTTGAGTAACTTTCAGGCGAGTCGTAGAAATCCTGGAATGAAGACATGCATCTTCTCGTCAATCAACATCAGCAAACTAGATCAACGATATCAACAACAACAACGACGATAACGACAACAACAACACCAACACCAACAACGCCAACAACGCCAACAACAACAACAACAACGACGACGAATAACAACAACCACAACAACAAACGATAACAACGACATCAAAAATAACATAACCCAACAGCAACAAAAGCAGCAGCAGCAGAAAGAATAACAACAGCAACAACACACAAAGTCTCAAGAAGAGCCATGAAGGTAAACAACATACATAAACACACACATACATACACACACAAACAGCCACAGCCACACCCACACAAACACAGCCACACACACACACACACACACAAACACACACACGCATACACACATACGCACACACACAGCCACACACAGCCACATACACACACACACACACACTCACACACACACAGCCAAACAACCAAACACAGCCCCACAGCCAAACACACACACATACACACACACACACAGCCACACACACACACACACACACACACACACACACGTTCGCTTGTGACTTGCCATCCGATCAAGTAAACAACTAAGAAAGCAAGAAGGCAATATTTGTGTGCATGTTAAAACAGTTCGCAGAGAAAATAAGCGAAGAGCGAAGAAAATACCCACCCTGCAGAAAAATGCCTCAGGACCCATTATCATGCGACACTGTTCATCGGCACTCAGCATGGCACCCAGTTCCTTGCCAGGCGTAGGGTTAGTTGCGGTCTTCACCAGGCAGTTGGCATTGATCCTGCAACGTAAAGAAAGCTAGATAGACGCTGAAGGGCTTTGCAGGTGAATAAAGAAGAACAGTCTATAATATAAGCCTTTACAGGGTCCCAGGGGGGTAATATCAGCTAAAGTACCTGCTGATTGTGCTGCGAAGTGAGTAATTAGTAGGCGCAACTCGTGTGCGACCCTTACACGTTTTGTTTAGTTTAGTTTTTTTTACCTGTAATGGTTGACAGGCAGGTCAGACGTGTCAATGACAATTTTAAGGTATTCAGTGTTGTTATTGTAATTGTTATTGTTACTGACGTGTTTTTCCGCTCTTTCAAAAGGTGAGCATGCAACCAGAAGTTGCTTTTCAGGCAGTCAGCGTTGACCCTGCTTAAGACAAATATTTGTGCTTCGCCTGAAGGTCACACAGGTTTTAAGAGTAAGCATATGAATATTGAATGAGCTTCTCATTTTGCTATTCCTAGCATGGGGGGGGGGGGGGGGGTATGAAGGGAGGGAGGGCAAACAAACCGACCCTGACACAATGCTGTTGCCGCTTTTCTGACAGAGGACTGGCTCTTTACAAAGATAAAGCTTTAACGGCAAAAGACATGTTTTGTGGGATCACAAAGAACAATTTAATGTACTCGCGTGCATTAATGTACTTGCATATATAGCCTTAAACCTTGAAACTTTGAAACCATAAGGAGTGTTTGGACGCGACGATCATCCTCCTTGCTGTTACGAATATTCGGGAGCCTGCAGTTTTCCAGTTGACTTTGTGGTTGGCTTTATATTTCGGGTAGGGTGAGGAGGATGGAGTTTAAAGCCTTCCAGTTTGTTATGCTGAAAGGAATGTGTCTGGTCGTATGAGCCTCTCGTCAGTCAGCCAGGCAGGCAGTCAGTCCGTGCGTCAAGAAAGGGGTCGAATTTGCATGATGTGATCGAAGAAAAAAGGACACCAACTGAACAACAATTTGAGGAGAAACGCTGTTGGAAATCTAGTAATGAGTCGAACGTTATAGCACTGTCGGGTACTCTCATTAGTACTACATGCGGGTAACGTTTTGTGCTGTGTTGTGTTGTGTTATTTTGTGTTGTTTTATTATTTGTTTTGTTTTGTTATGCTTTTGGTTTGGTTTGTTTTGGTTTGTTTATGAATGTGTTTGTTTGTTCGTTTGTCTGTCTGTCTTTGTCTTTGTTTTAAAGATCTATCTGTCACACCCGTTGAGTTCAGCGATGTTGTGCTTGATGGCCTCGGAGGAGCAAGGGGAGAAACTCCATCTGTAGGTAGAGTTAATTTCCGTACGAGAGGACATTACGTAGCCGAGGTTGTTGTCACAGTAGTTGTTCTCGCCGTCATGGTGACTGCCAAGACTTCGTAAAAAAAAGAAAAAAACATAGATAACGGGTAAAAACAACAATTCTGTATTAATTCTTGACCAAAAGATATGGTATTTGTTCTTTATCGCATACATGCATGCCTACTTACCACTCTCGTACCCAACACACACACACACACACACACACACACACACACGCACACACGCACACACAAACACATACATTTTCTCACTTTATGATAATCATATTTGTTTGGACTTGATTTATACAGGAGCAACATTTTTCCCCATTCTCTCTCTCTCTCTCTCTCTCTCTCTCTCTCTCTCTCTCTGTGTCTCTCTCTCTCTCTCTCTCTCTCTCTCTCTCTCTCTCTCTCTCTCTCTCTCTCTCTCTCTCGGTCTCGGTCTCTCTCTCTCTCTCGTGTCTGTCTCTCTCTCTCTCTCTCTCTCTCTCTCTCTCTCTCTCTCTCTCTCTCTCTCTCTCTCTCTCTCTCTCTCTCTCTCTCTCTCTCTCTCTAACATAGTGCTGTTGCAAATTGTAACTTGATCAAAAACATTCACATAATTATGTACTATACAGTTTTAAAAGAAAAACAAATCAGCATTGAAAGCGTTACATTAACAACACAGTAACGTTATCAGAACATAGAAAGTGTCTTATCAGCTTAGCAACATGCAAACCAATTACGGGTTTTGCGCTTTGATTTGTGAGAAATTACCTGTGCACTAAAGTTGAATGGGTTTTTTTTTTCTTTTTTTTCTCTCTTTTCCACAAATAGCATACTATTACAAGAAGATGAAATATTAACCTGTGTCCCAGTTCGTGTGCCGCCGTGTCGATCATCTGGTAGGTGAAAGTGTTCTCCACAACTGACACGCTGCCGTACTTACACATCACCCCTTTGTACGCCACACCTGCATTTCAGAGATGATACACAGTAAACGTGTTAAGAAAACCCTTGCATCTGTAGAAATGATACAATTTTGCAGTGTACAGACCACTTCTTAAAACAACCAGCATTTGTATAAATGGTTCTAATACGCTTTGTTGCACTCTTAATAAAGTGTTCCGATTTTGAACACGCTTACTGTAACCAATTTTGAACACAGTGTGAATTGTAAAGAGTGTGGAACATAGTAACCCAAAGTGTGTTCCAACGTGCATACATGATTAGGTACTAAGTATTAGCTTTAAAACACATCTCCACAATGTTATCAAATTAGTACGGATAATATGTCCCCGAAATTTAGAGTGTGGACATTGTTTTCTACGTGCGTTTACTAGAGGTGGTTAAGTTAAGCACATTATACAGAAGGAACAACATTGAGGAACAAAACAGTTATGACGAAGACAAACAGGGAGCAAAGTGTACATAAGCCTAAATGCATGACATATTCACGCTTCTTTCCTGCGCGTAAGTGTGTATGTGTGTGTGTGTGTGTGTGTGTGCGCGTGTGCGTGTGTGTGCGTGTGTGTGTGTGTGTGTGTGTGTGTGTGTGTGTGTGTGTGTGTGTGTGTGTGTGTGTGTGTGTGTGTGTGTTTGCGTCTCGATACCTGTGGTAAGCTTTCTTGGATCGTTGGGATCTATCACGTTGTATCTGCAAAATGACACCAAACATTCAAATTACTTATAAGTATGCGCAGTTTGCGGTTATGCTTTCAATGGCAAAATGATATTTGATAGTTTCAGGGCATGCAGTTTATATCTACATCACCAGTTGTCGAACACTAGCTCACACCCTAGCAGCATTGAACATTTTCAAATCAGACAAGCGTGAAAATGAAATGCAGTTTCACTCACTCACTCACTCACTCACTCACTCACTCGCTTATTCTCTCACTCACTCACTCACTCACTCACTCACTCACTCACTCACTCTATCCCTTATTCTCTCACTCACTCACTCACTCATTTTCCTTTGTCCAAAGCATCAGTGTTCATTATATCCACACAAAAACACTCAAAGCTTTAATAACACATTTACTCATGCATGTGTATTCAGCATTGTTTTCACTACGTTACATATTCGACGCTTTATATTTGTGTATAATATGTAATGTGTAAATATTCATATGTTGTTGTTTTTCTCTACTTTTTTTCTACGTTAATATCTGTGTAAATATGTGATTAGATTAGTCCCCTCTCTGGGCGAGGGCTGGTTGAAAAAAAGCTCGTTGTATTGCTTATGCCACAACCCTCGAAAAATAAAATTTGATTTGATTTGATTTGATTTGACTTACTCACTCACTCACTCTCTCACTCTCTCAACCACTCGCTCACTTACTTACTCACTCACTCACACTCTCAATCACTCAATCTCTCACTCACTTAATCAATTACTCACTCATTCACTCACCCACTAACTCGTTCAAACGCCCATTCGCTCACTCACGTACTCAGTCATATTGTCACTAACGCACTCGCTAATGCGAGCATAAAGTTCACGCACTTACTTGCCCACTCACTGCCTCACCCACCCATCCACGCACTGACTGACTGACTGACTTACTGACTGACTCACTGACTCACTCATTCCCCCGCCCACCAACTAACCCACTAGCTCGCTCATTCATTCACTCACACACGCACTAACTGACTGACTCACGCACTCACTCACTTGCTCACTCGTTCACCCGCCCACTTGCAATCACTAACCTACTGGCTCACTCATTTATTCACTCACTTTACCACTCAGTAATTGTCTACGCACTCACCCACCCGCTCAAACACCCACGCACTCACTCACTCACTAACTCACTCACTCAATGTACACTCACTCATTCACTCACTCACTAACTCACTCACCCACGCACCATTTCACCCACCCACTCACTCGCTCACTCAGCTATTCACTCAATCACTCACTATCTCACTCACTCGCGTACTCACTCACTCACCCACCCACTTACTCACTCACTCACTTCACCCACTGAACCAATCACTCACCCAATCGCCCACTCACTCACCTTTTCACTCACTCAATGTCCATTGTACTCACCCGGTTACCAGCATGGCGTGGTCAAAAGTGCCCAGCGTGTCCCTGGCTTTCCACGACCAGTTGTAAAATTTGTCGATGGCTTTGAGGGTTGGGATTTGGTCATCGTAACCAAACCGTAGGTCCTTCTTCTCCCATAAGTCGTGTCTCTGAAAATTATCACCAACTCATAAATATATATAAAAATCTTCTTTTTGGGTCAACATTGTACGTCTCACAAAAAAGTCGTGTTTTTTTTAAGTTAAAAAAAATCATTCTTTATTATAAATTACTTATACAAAAAATCTCTTTTCCGGGTTTAGCAAAATGTCATCATTGACACGGACAATGCAAGAGCACCATTTTGTATAAGCCTAAGTGCAAAATAGAAGGAGAAAACAAGTTTTCAAATCGTTATCCAACAAAAGAAATCAAAGAAAGAAAACGATTCACTATCAATGTGAATCTCTGCATTGACTGTATCGAGTACTATATAGATAGAGATGGAAGTAGGAACGAGGGAGGGGGGGGGGGGGAGCACATAACGAAACATTGGGTTACCAATTATTATAACTTTTTCAGTACACACAACTAAACTTCAGTGACAGTGCCTTCTGTAACATGTTCAGACTTTGTTACGATCAAAGAAAAACACCAGTTAAAGAATGGTGATAAAAGCAAAGCTTGGGATATTTTCATGCAACGTGTATCGCTATTGCCTTGAAATGACTATGTGTCCTTTTTGCTTTCACATAGCCACATATTTATGTATTCGATACTTACCAGTATGTGAATCTTCTTTAGTCGCACATCCAAGGCTAATCCATATTTGTGTACGCTCTCATACAGAGTGTTGATCTGGAAAAAAAGAAGGAGGAAAAGCATAA
>NC_090246.1:68504558-68687058 GCF_037325665.1 Littorina saxatilis | reverse complement strand
GGTTAGTGCTATGACTGGTTGGTCCTGTGTCAGAATAATGTGACTGTGTGAGACATGAAGCCTGTGCTGCGACTTCTGTCTTGTGTGTGGCGCACGTTATATGTCAAAGCAGCACCGCCCTGATATGGCCCTTCGTGGTCGGCTGGGCGTTAAGCAAACAAACAAACAAACAAACAAAACGTAACTTCGGTCGACGGTCGTTATTTCGGCCAATGCGTCACCTTTTCGTACATCTTGTATTGCAAGTTTCGTAAGTTTGTTGTCAGGGGATATACTAGACTAGCTTGGCCACTGCATGAGGCTTACACAGCCAGAGAGTTACTTTTCAATTGTCTTTGGGTCAGTCCCACAGAGACCCTGTGATTTATCACTCTGACGCAGAAGTTTCCATTGACACGGTTTCATAAAGAGCGATCAGATTATTGTCACTGTGGCTCTGGAGTTCGACAGGGTGAAAATTTGTCACCAGTATTGTTTGCCATATATCTAAATGACTTAGAAACATTTTTGTCAGAGAGGATCGAAGGCCTGCCATCATTAGCACATGACGTAAGAATTCTTGCCATGGAGGAAGATGAAGAAATGGTAATGTTAAAAATGTTCCTTTTATTGTACGCCGACGACACAATCATCATGGCAGAGACAGCAGAAGCTTTACAGTTGGCATTAAATACTCTTTCTGAATATTGCGAGCATTGGGATTTACGTCTGAATTCAGGAAAAACAAAAGTATTAGTATTTTCTCGCGGGAAAATACGAAATATTCCCACATTCGTTTATGCAGGTCAGAAATTAAAAGTGGTTTTTGGCTACCAGTATTTAGGATTGCATATGAATTATGATAATAAATTCAATGTAGCCCAAAAATGTTTGTATGTAAAAGCCTCAAGGGCTATGTTTGGCCTTTTGAAAAAATGTAAGAAGGTAATACTACCCCTAGATATCCAGTTAGAATTGTTTGACAGGATGAGTGTATCAATTGTATTGTATGGATGTGAAGTATGGTGTCCTGGTATGCTAAATCTAGCTTCAAAGCTGCAATTAAGATTTTATAAAATTGTTTTGAAGTTGGGTAAGTCAACTCCCAGCAAAATGGTCTATGGTGAAACTGGACAGTACCCACTGGAAATGCTGGCGAAAAATAGAATGTTAAATTGCAGGTATAAGTTTTCCAGAATAGTGTATCGTTTTTTGTATCGCCAGTATGAAGAGAATATTTATAAATCACCTTATTTGAATTGTATAGAAACAACGCTAAATAACCTTGGCCTAAGTGGAATGTGGATAAACCAGTGGAAGCTGAGTTGTTCTAGCCACTGGTTCAAACTAAAAACATTACAGTGTTTGAAAGACCAATATGTACATATATGGTTTTCTGATTTAAATGCTAGTGAGATGTTTTATAACTATCGGCTTTACAAACAGACGTTTATGCTCGAAAACTATTTGAAAGTACTCCCACACAATTTGGGAATTATATTTTTGCGCTTTAGAACGCTAAACCACAAGTTACCAATTCAGACAGGAAGGTTTATAAATATAATACAGAGGGAAAGAGTGTGTACAAAGTGCAATAATGGCGATATTGGTGATGAATTCCATTATGTGTTTAACTGCAGTTTCTTTAACGAATTAAGACAAAAATGTATCCCACTCAAGTATCGAACAAATCCAAATGTAATAAAATTTGAACTTTTATGTTCAACAACAAATAAAAAGGTATTGTCAAATTTAATTCACTTGATAAAGGGTATTTCAAAAGAATTTTAAACAGGTGTTGATAGGGGGGAAAAAAAACACGGCACAAAACAAGAAAAAAATAATGATTTAGAAGCAGATTGTAGTTTTTTATTTTTATTTTATTTTTTATCCACACTTAATGTTACGCCATATACAACGAGAACGATTATTTTGGACATAGAGAATACTACATGGCTTGCTGTGTCGTACCAGATTTACACGAGTTGTTTTTTTAAATATTGAACTGCGAGCGAAAGCGAGCTGTTCACTATTTGAAAAAGCAACGAGTGTAAATCTGGTACGACACAGCAATCCATGTAGTATTCTGTTTATCCTACATACTCTACTTACGTGTATTTTACTGAAAAATAATGTCCTGCATTCGAGGCAGCTAAATTGAAGACGCTTGTTTTGGAACCTCGATCTCTTCTAAAGCCTCGTGCAATCTATTACGTCAAAGCAAAAAAACGTCAATCTGAAAGTGTGGCGTGACGTGTTAGTTATAAAAATTCATCGAGGGTAATTAGCGAGCGCAATTTTTGTTTCTATAATGACGTTTGTCTCGGTGACTTTGGCATCATAAGTAGTGGAAAAACAGGTCCCTGCCAGACTTGCTTGACATGACCTCATTTACATGATATACACACGTGTGATTTGAACGATTATTATCTCACGGGTGTCTCTCTCACGTATGTAGGATAAATTTGATTTCCACATTGTAAAACAAGTTATTTGATATTTTATTTTTACAGCGGAGCGGGTTTGTGTGTATGTATTGATGGAATAACCTGCATTCCTCTCTTTATTGTTCTTGTATTTTTGTATTTATTAATTTATTTTTTTTTCTTTTCATGTACTCCCATGGGGTTCCTTGAAAATAAAATTTGACTTTGACTTTGACTTTGGTTTAATGGTTTTATGCCCTGGACGCCCGGAAAATGCGGACAAAGACAAAGACATTAAAATATTTACGAACACGTTGTATACACGTGAGCCTATTTCCACTATTTCTGGCTATCATTTGCTCTGTATTGTCCCTATGTGCCTTTCTTGAATTAACAATAGCATAATTACACGGTGGAAAAATCATTAAATCATTTCGCACCGGTTTGGTTCATTAGACTGTAATAAATCACTCCGTCTTTGGCATCTGTAGATTGATCAGACTGCAGACTAGTGAGTATTGCTACGCTTAATTGTTTGCAGGTTGACCCGTTTAAACAAAATATCACAATGCATCAACAACAACAAAAACACAATCACCAACCACCACCACCACAACGACGTACACTAATGAGAACGTCGCATCATGCTTCATTGTCAATTTGTTTTAAAAACACACACACTATCAAACATTGAATTTATTAGAGTTTTCACTGAGTCGTGTATTGGTTGAATGAGAGTTCGGGTGCATAAAACAGACAAACACATGGATATAATCAATGAGGACGACTCCTTTGTTTACTCGGTTAGTTGGTCATTTAAGATAAAAAAAAATCAAACATAAACAAGCAAACAAACAAACAAGCATACAACAAACACACAAAATAAACAAACTAGCAAACACAAATAAGGAAGGAGAGAAGGAAAGAAAAATTAAAAAAATACAAACAAAATACACCAAACACAACGGTTCTCTGACGTGTACATTATTAATTCAACACTAACATCAACCCGTTCCGGCACACATTTAAACACGCAGGCATACGGCTAAGAAGAAGACGGAAAGACAAAAAAAAAGAAAGATATTTCAAATCGGGTGAGCAACACAAAAAAACACAACTTAATTCTTACCTGCAAGGCTCAGAAGAAAGAGAACGGTGGCAGCACCCATTGTTTGTATTTATCTTCTGTCCTGCTCCTTCGCGTCAAAACCTCCTCCACAAGGGACAATATAGTTTTTCTGCCATCCAAAGGCATACACCACAGCTTTCTTCCTTCGCTTTGGACAAGACAGACGGGGACAAAACCCAATGATATTCAGTGGGACCCCACTATCCCATGATGTGGCGTGAAGCAGAAGTTTATTGGACCCCCTTTCAGCCAGGGCTAGAAGGGCACTGTTGGATTCATGTCGGAAGAAATAAAGTTTATTGAAGAAGTCGTTAAAACCCTTGACGTCGCGGCTTGGGATGGTGGGGTTACGGTTAGATGCGGCCGGAGGATAAAGATGCACGGTTTTGACAGTGGGAGGCACGATACGGTGACGGTCGTTGGGTATTCAGAGCTATAACCAGTTGTGTCACGTCACTGAGTCCACTGTACGTTCACCTACGTAGATGTTCGTGTTCTGCTGAATCATAGGACGAATAAAGCTACGAATTAAGATTCAAAATCCTGAGGAGAAAATAAAACAAAAAGTTAAAGGAAAGGTCATTTTGACTTGGCCGCAGGAGTCCGCGTTCTGTCTTTCCGTTTCCGCATTGTTTTTTCTGGGTGTATTTTTTTGCACTTCACATGATTTGTTTGCTTGTTAGTTAGTTGGGGCGGGGATATAGCTCAGTTGGTAGCGCGCTGGATTTGTATTGAGTTGGCCGCTGTCAGCGTGAGTTCGATCCCAGGTTCGGCGGAAATTTATTTCACAGAGTCAACTTTGTGTGCAGACTCTCTTCGGTGTCCGAACCTCCCCCCGTGTACACTACATTGGGTGTGCACGTTAAAGATCCCACGATTGACAAAAGGGTCTTTCCTGGCAAAATTGCTTAGGCACAGTTAATAATTGTCTACCTATACCCGTGTGACTTGGAATAATAGGCCGTGAAAGGTAACTATGCGCCGAAATGGCTGCAATCTACTGGCCGTATAAAATTTCATCTCACACGGCATCACTGCAGAGCTCCTAGAACTGTACCCACGGAATATGCGCGATATAAGACTCATTGATTGATTGATTGATTGATTAGTTTGTTAGTCTGTTTGTTTGTTAGTTAGTTTGTTTGTTTGTTTGTTTGTAGTGTTGGTTGGTTGGTTTTTCTCTCTATCTGTCTGTCTGTCTGTCTGTTTGTTTTGTTGTTTGTTTGTTTCTTTCTTTTTTGATAGTTTCTATGCTTTTATTTGTCTTTCTTTCAACCAATTTTAAGTATGAAAATCTACATACCCCAAATCCTCATGTCTCACTCCCTCGAAAACCTCTTTCAGTCTCTCCTGAAATTGTAAAACGAGACTACAAATAAAAGGTTATGCTCTATCTGAATCCAAAATTACATCTGTTGATCTCTTGCGATCGTTCAACGCCGGAAACAGCAGTGACAACACAATGAACTATGAATTCAATCGCCGCACATCGTAGTGCATTTACGTTTGTACACATGACAGCAATAGTGACAATTGTCCGAACATAAACGACACAATACAGTAATAATATGCACAAAATTGTAACCGAATACAACGGTTTGGTACACCTTTTTCGGCTTGCTCTTCCTGGCGAAAAAGCATTCGCACCTTTATGAGCTTTTTATGTTTGGTGTATATCGAAAACAGTCACTGATGTCAGTTTTGGGGCGGACTGGATTGTCTTGATTTCTTTCTTGGCTTGGTCGATTTAATTTCTATATCATCAGTTGTGCCTGTACGGGTATTTTGACAAAATATTTGTTTTCTGTATTCCCCAATTGTGGTCCAGCAGATGTTCTAGCTGTTCCATGATAATTCCGGAAGTACTGAAAAACGCGTGACAGTGATGTTATAACAATGTTGTAATAGTCTTGGCCAAAATATTGCTTGGATATGAAGCACTTTGCTATTTTTTGTTTGTTTCTTTTCTTTTCTTTACACATCTCCGAAAGTAAATAAATAAATGAATTAAATGAATAAACAAAAAATTATATACATAAATAAATTAGTTTATTTTTTATATTTTGTTTATAGACAATTGAATGAACAAATTCATAACAGATAAATACATAAATTCTACGATGAGAATATGCAAGTAAGCCAGTATAGATATACATCTTTAAATAGATAAATTATAATTAACATAAATGAATAAAAACATATATTAAAAAAAAAGTAATTAATACATTATTTAAAAAAATTCCTACATATTCAGATACTTATATTAAGGAGACTAAACTGAGAGAAAAAAATCAGAAATCTATCATTTTGGCTTGTAAACTTCTATGCATGTAAGATGCCCAAAACCATGAGAAATTACCGGTCATATACCTTCAGGTTTGAAAACTGACGACAGAGATCGTTTAAGTCTGAGGTTTTCACCTGGATAACGGTAAAGAGTTTTGCAAGTATGACAAGGCTTTGCCGCAAAACCGTCTTCTCTGCAGTTTGAGGAAGACGACAGATGCATCATTGAAGCATTTTGAGTGTACGGTCGCGCCTTTCCTGTGAGAAGGAATGTGTCTGAGTTTGCACGCAAATGGCTTTTTCACATTTTTCTTGTTCAAAAATGTCACCTCTGCTGCTCGTAGATACAGTGAGGAGTTGAACACTATTGATCTGGCCGTTTGGGTGGAGTTTCTGGCGAATTTGACGAATTATACAAATCTGGGGAGTCAACTTTACCTTAATCTAGACGCACAAGGCACGATTTCCTCGTAAAAGCAACACAAGTATGTCAGTAAAATAATTAAATCGAAGTGAGTGAATGCGTTTCAAGGCCATCACAAAGAATGCTCTTTCTTTGCCTATTCTACGATATTTAATAAAGCTTTTAAAACGCTTTGCTTTTGCACAGTGTAGGCCTCCTACGCGGTGGCATTACTTGTAAAGAATCGTATGGTAAAACATTGGAAGCGACTTTTTTATTTAATGTTTCTAATTTTTCTTATTTATTATTCAGTTACACAATAGACTTTTTACCTTTGCTGCTGAAGTTGCACGTGTCATGGATAGTACTGGATAATCATTTGAACATCTCTGATTTAACTAGAGCTCGACTGGAAGACGGGCTGATCACAAACACAAACAAACACACACACAGACAGACGCGTGCACACACACAGACAGACGCGTGCACACACACAGACACACACACGCACACACTCACACACAAACACTCACACAGACGTATACACAGCCTATCACGGCTGACTCTCTTTTTCAGTCTGAACTATGTTCATATCACATTCACATGGGTGTGTTTGTGTGTGTTGGCTCATATATGCAGGAATGTCAGTGATGTCATTTTAGAAGACAGAAGAGAGCGCAAGAGAGAGAGAGAGAGAGAGAGAGAGAGAGAGAGAGAGAGAGAGAGAGAGAGAGAGAGAGAGAGAGAGAGAGAGAGAGAGAGAGAGAGAGAGAGAGAGAGAGAGAGAGAGAGAGAGAGAGAGAGAGAGAGAGAGAGAGAGAGAGAGAGAGAGAGAGAGCTCTGTCGTGTCAAATCATCATATCACAGTATGACGATTTTGTGCACGTTGACTCAAACACAACCACAACAACACTTTGAGAAACGTGTCACTTATTATCACTGTTAAGACAGTCGCAAATGTTTATTACAACTCAAGAACCTTCTACACCCCAAGCTACGTCAACGGACATTGAGACAGTATCTGTGATAATTGAAATCAAACTGTATGCTTCCACCATTCTCTCACGTCTTGACTATTGTAACTCTCTCTTGGCGGGTCTTCCCTCTTCTTCTATCTCTCGTCTCCAACGTATTCAAAATAGCTCTGCGCGTCTTGTCTAACGAAAGAAAAAGAGAGACCATATCACCCCCCTCCTAAATCAGCTCCACTGGTTGCCCGTTCCTGCCCGTATCACATACAAAATCAACACTCTCACCTACAAATGCCTCCATGGTCTCGCCCGTGCCTATCTCTCTGACTCTCTCTCTCTCTCTCTCTCTATGTCCCTTCACGAGCACTCAGATCATCTGCCGACTCCCTTAAGCTCAACATCCCCCACACCAAACCCAAAACAGCAGGTCAACGTTCATTTTCTTTCCAAGCACCTAGCCAATGGAACACACTACCTCTCCCCCTCCGTCAACAACAGTCCCTCGAATCATTCAAATCTGCACTCAAGACATTCCTTTTTTCCAAATAATCCATGCATTCTACACTGCCCACCCCCATCCTACCCTGAATAATTGTACATATTTAATGGTTGATGGTGTGTGTGTGTGTGTTAGTGACTTTAAGTCTCCGTGTGTGTGTGAATGAGTGTATGTGCGCCTTGAGTCGCCTGTTGGTGAGATATGTGCGCGTTACAAATATTCGTATCATTAATATTATTATTATTATTATTTACTATTAAACAGCCATATTTGATCTTCACATTAACTGTGAGTATTAAACAAGATAAACAGAAATATCAACATAACTTCAACCTTTTTTTCCGCAGTTACTACAAAGAACCTGACCCAAAATGACGGATCTACAAGGCTGCCACTATTATGACTGTTATCCCTTTAACTTGCAAACTGTTTAAAGGCACATTCCTTATTGTAAATTCTGTTTGGCTCTTTATCTCAGATCTGTTCCGGCTTGTTCATGGGATAAGACCATACCTCCACTTGGCCACATATCCAAAGTCAATATCCTGACTGCTTCCTATGCAGATTCAGATTTTGTGTGGAACTCATTTTGCAGACTGGAACTAAGTGTCAGTTAAGACAGTAATTCCTCAACTACACCAACTAACAAACCATTAAAAAGGAAAAACAAAAATGATGCACAGAAAACACCCAGGCTGGTTATTTTTGGTATAACGGGATGCGTCTAAGTGGAACGATAGTCTTATCCCATGCCATATCCCATGCCAAAACATGGCCAGATCTGAGATAGTGATCCAAATCGTTAACATCAGTAGGACTGTGCCATAAAAGAGACAACAGATTAAAGAACAATCAGCAAAGAAGTGACAAGAAGATAGACTGTGCATTTGTTATTGAAGCAAACAAACAAGGGCAAGGGTAATGTCAATAATATCACAGCCATTTCACAGCTACATCAACATTCATGTATGAGTCAGTTAACCCTCACTGCATACACACCTAGGAGAGAGAGAGAGAGAGAGAGAGAGAGAGAGGGAGAGAGAGAGAGAGAGAGAGAGAGAGAGAGAGAGAGAGAGAGCGAGAGAGAGAGAGAGAGAGAGAGCGAGAGAGAGAGAGAGAGAGAGAGAGAGAGAGAAAGAGAGAGAGAGAGAGAGAAAGAGAGAGAGAGAGAGAGAGAGAGAGAGAGAGAGAGAGAGAGAGAGAGAGAGAGAGAGAGAGAGAGAGAGAGAGAGAGAGAGAGAGAGAGAGAGAGAGAGAGAGAGAGAGAGAGAGGGGGGAAGAAGAAGAAGAAGAATGTGTAATACAGAGCAGTTACTCTGAGACAAAACAAACCATGTATACAAAATGTGTAACTTAACAAACATTTCATTTTAACATTACCTCTGCTAAACCATACCAAAATCATGTTTCTGGGAGCAAAGATAAAATGACCTGTGGTTTGGTAATAAATATGTGATGATAATCCATGTACGTGTACTAACTTTGGGTGAAGCCATTATACCCAGTCTTAGAGGAGGCATATCTAAAGAGGCTGCCAACTCAGATAAAAAACGACTCAGTAGAGAAAAAATCTACATTACTGACTTGGGGTACACTAAGACCTATCCTGTTACTTTGACAAAAGCAAATAAGACAATGCTAGAAATGCCGCCAATGTTAATGCATATCAAACATTCTTGGTAACATATCCAGGCACATATATGATTGAACTCTAACTGTTCAAGTTTTGGAAATAAGACTTGAAAACAAAAAAATTACCCCCAAAAAAGGATCACACAAACTTCAAATACAAAACACCAAAATCAAATCTTTCAATTTTGTAATCATGATACCCTGCAATATGTCATCACAATGTCACATTTGATTTCATAACACTTTGTGTATTGTTTCAAGCACCCGCAATTTTGTTTTAAATACCAATCATCAACCGTTAGTTTTAACCATCTTCATTGTTCGATGACAAAAAACACACCACTTCATACATTGACACAAAAATTCACACACACACACATTTTTGGTGCCATTGGTGTGTCCTCTCCAATAGGGCTACTGACAGTTGAGACCATAAGAACATTGCAATAGATATCAAATATAGAAGACTTTTCCATGATGAAATGTCTATAAGACAGTACATGTATACGAGCTGGCTTAAGTAAAGCATCTTAAAATCTACTCGCACTAATACTGCCATGCATGTACAATAAAAAAAAACATTAACAAAAATAAAAAATGTCCTCAAAGCTCTCGCTGAGGTATATAATGTGTTCAGCCTTCTGAAGGTTTTTCAAGGACGGAATAACATGGTTATCAAAGTTTATGTTAATGTTTGTCAAACACCATTAGATTATCAAAACATTATCAGACTTATAAGACAGGTTTTGAAAACTCCCTCAACGATAATATCATCAATAAAAATAAGCAACGCAAATGATGAAATGCGTGTGCTTGTTTTACAAACTGAGATCAGCATGCAAATCATCTCTTTGAACATCATGCAGTGCACACAGAGGATCATGAGACTTGGTTATTTCCATAGAACAGGTAAAGCAAATGTAAAAAGAACCAGAAGGTTTCTGCCCAAGGGAAACAAGCATTTTCATCATGAACATATGATTTACAGTCATGCATGAACATTAAAATCTTGCACACCAAATTTTGACCAAAAAAATCCTGTGTCCATTACCTCTGATGATTCACCCCCAAAAGTGATGAGCGAACAGACCAAGAAGAACCATAACAAGAAGAGCAAACGCTCGATCGAGTCACTTTCGCAGTTCTGAATATTATATGAGGCATCAGATGGACAGGAAGAAATTGCTATTCACAACACAATGAGTCACGTTCACATAAAATTTGAGCCCGGTCACTTTTATAGTTTCCGAGAAAAGCCCAACGTTAAGTTGTGTGTTGCCGAACAGAAAAGGCTAGTTATCTCCCTTGTTTTTCTGATAACGTTCGTAAAAGGCTACAGATGTAAATACTTTGATGTAAAGAATAATCCTACAAAGTTTCAATCACATCCGATGAATTTTGTCAAAGATATAAAATGTCTAATTTTTCCTTTGACGCTGACCTGTGACCTTGAAAAAGGTCAAAGGTCAACGAAACCATCGTTAAAGTGTAGAGGTCATTGGAGGTCACGACTAAACAAAATATGAGCCCGATCGCTTTGATAGTTTCCGAGAAAAGTCCAACGTTAAGGTGGTGTCTACGGACGGCCGGCCGGCCGGCCGGCCGGACAGACTAACACTGACCGATTACATAGAGTCACATTTTCTCAAGTGACTCAAAAACCATCTAAGCTTTTAAAAAGGTTCTCCTGGGAGACTGATTTATCACAGACTTAAGACTTCAGCAGTACAATGTATACACAATACAAAAAAGAACCATGTAACAGGTGCTGTATGTGGTCATTACACAACAAACGTGTTTAACAGATCCTCTTTGGTTATCTCTCGAACGTTAGTGGCCAGAAGCTCCTGGCGAATTCTTTCTGTTTCTGGGTCCTCAGGAGGTATAACGTTGTCTGGTCTAAAGAACTCCTCTTCCTTGATGAGATGGTCAGTGTCTCCGGCACCCCAGTGGGCGATCTCCGACTCCAGCCTGGTGCCCGGGGCACTGGATGGACGCATCTTGGTCTTGGCGGAGCGATGTGGGGTGTATACTTCTGGGGTCATGGCCACGCTCACGTTGGCTCTAGCCTTAGAGCGAATCAGGGACTGCAACAAAACACCAAATAAAATTAAAAACAAAACTAAATGCAAAAACACACAACATTTTCTGATTAGTTGTATCTGTTGTTGTTTTTGTTCTTGATGTTGTTATCAATGTTTTTCTGGGTTTTTTTCATTGTTAATTTCCATCACTGTTGCTGTTGTCTTGCATCACTTTGTTTTCTGTACTCCAAAACATGTGCATACACTATTAGTCATTCTAAAGTTATAGATCTCTGAACAGAGTGTATTCCTTAAAATGGCAATGAGAATTAAATGAGGATTTCTTCGTACCAGAATTATACCAGGAACCCGTATACTGCAGAAAAACAACAAAACATTACTGACCTCCATAGCTTCTTTGGCTGTTTGCACTTCCTGCCGTGTGCGTGTTGCTGTCACTTCCTTCTCGTCAAACAGCTGCCCACACTTCTGTACGTACAGCCGTCTGTGAAGATGAACAGCAGACAAGATTAAGAAATAAGTACAAATCAGCTTGCCAACTGATCTGTAGTCATTTGAAAAATGGGAGGCTTGCAACAGTGGCTGGGTGGATGGGTATTAACTGCCATACTGGGCATGGCTGGATCTGGGGGGGGGAATTTAATGTCTGGAAGGATCCTGCCCTCCCCTTACCCGATACATATCTTTTTTTCTCAATGAGAAACTGAGCCCCAAATTACCCCTTTCAAATGCTAAATTTCAACTGCAACTGGGAGAAGGCCCAACCGTACCCATGCCTTGTTTTAGTAGGCCTCCCACTCATCTGTCTGCATACACCAACTGTTCACTGTCACTGTGTAAGAGTAACTTTGTGCCCCATGTATCCCCTTTGTCCATGTAAAGAGGCTTCCCCTCATGACAATAGAAGCATTCGATATTCATTTTCACACTTGGTAAGATTAGCAGCGGTCTTCCCTGTTTATAAACTTCCATGGGGCTCTCTCTCTGGATAAACTATTCCCCTTTACAAATGCTTTTACCCAGTTGCTCTCTCGACACCCACTGCAGGCATGCACGATGGGCCGTTATTGTGGCTTGGTCGGTAGACCACGATGGGCCGTTATTGTGGCTCCGTTTGTAAGTCGCGGTACTGCAGCAGACAAGGGCAACCATTGGCTTGCTTGTGTTGACCAATCAGAAGCATCGTTTGTCGAAGCTTCCTGCCATGCTTTCGAGGTGAAAATTGCGAAGGTTTATCAGTGATTTTTCGAATTTGTTCGAAGTTTTTGGGCCACGATCAGTGATTTTTCGACTTTGTTCAAAGTTTTTGGGCCACGATGAGCGACGTTGAAACGGAAATCGAAAGTGATCATGACAACGAGAACGTTCCTAACGATACCAGTGATGAGTCCATCGGAGATAGCGATTCTGACGGGGATTATGAAGGTAATTTGATTGTTTACATGTGTAAGAAGTTGACTCGATCCCGACGATCGATCTTTTCCTCGTTTTCAGTATGTTTTGCATGGCATTGTCTCTGATATATATTTTTGGAGTTCGCTGTGTGCACTGTGCATGGATTCTATTTTGGATTTTTGGATTGCTTATCCTTTTCTCTTTTCAACAGTATATAACTTTACTATGTTAGCATGAAAATCAAAGTTAGGAGGTGCCAATTACTAACCCTACCATGGAATAATCCGGAAGTCTGGAATAAGTGCAGTACTAAGAGTGCACACAAATCAAAAGTGCAGAACTAAGAAGGTTAAGACCCCCCCCAATTTAAGACTTTCTCTCTTTTTTCGATTGTGTTGTTCATAACCTCTGTAAAATGACCTCCAATTTATGACTTCCGCCTTTTTAAGACTTGATTTTCTCAGATTTTGTTGAGGTCTTAAAAGGGGGTTCCACTGTACAAGCTGCACCACTTACTTGAGTTCTGTGTTCTGAGTCATGAGGTCCTGCAGCTTGAGACGATATTTGTCGTCCACCTCCACCACCTTCTCCTGGAACCTCTGCTCGAAGTCCATCAGCCGCACTTTCTGCAAGACGATTAAATACATGTACCATTTTTCATATCACTATATCTTACGAAAAATAATCACAAAGAAGTTGTTTTCCAATCAGTCTAACATTCTTCTAGATCGATCTAGCTGCCAAGAAGAGTCCTCAGCCATACAATTCCCCTAAGAAAGTTCATTAAAGCTCAGTTATTCTCATATTCCATGTAACTTATAAACATAAACACATGAATACATGTGCACATATGTACCCCCACACACTTGCCTATGAAACATGAACCCACTCAAGAACATAACATAACACACACACACACACACACACACACACACACACACACACACACACAGACACATGTGCACACACACACACATGCACCTCCCAACCCATCTTATAAATCCCTCATTTGTGCAGGTTCCCTTTTTTCTGTCATCTTCTCATCTCATTTACTTACTGTAAGCCATGAACCAGTTTCAGTTTGCTAAAGAAAAGTTTTCAGACTACAAGTTAATTGCTTCACTACCACCATAAACCTATCATAGTCTCAGACATCAAGGCCACAAATCTGAAAAGTTTGATCATACAAACAGCGAGTTACAGAATCAAAGCATGTACTGTCTCTTACCTCCCCTTTTTCAACTTATGCAGATGCACATATCAATATGAAGCTTCAATCAATCAATCAATATGAAGCTTATATAGCGCGTATTCCGTGGGTACAGTTCTAAGCGCTAATGTCAACATATAGTGTATATAGTCAACACATGCACTTCTTACTTACTACTTCTTACTTACTGTGTCTGTTAGGTTACGGGTGGTGTTTGCTAGCTGCTGGCAGGTTTCGTCATATCTTTCTTTAATTTGCTGTAGCTCTGCCTTGGTTTCCTGCACAAAACAATCAAATGAATTAGGGGTAGAATGCATAAAAACAACTCTGCTTCCTTATACACTGGTAAAGTTTATTACTGTTAGACCTTTCTCATAAAAAAAATACACATCATTCCAAATGATATGATCAACAAACAAACCGATTTTAAATAAGTGTCCCATACACTTAGTAAATAGAGTAACCCTATTTTCATTCACAAACCAACGACCCATTTCTATGATTAAACAGTCAAAATCCAGCAATATAAAAAAAGACACAATTAAGTCGCGAAAGGCGAAACTACAACATTTAGTCAAGCTGTCAAAATTGAACGCACTGCATTTCTTCACCAAGATCATATATATGCTTGCAGCATCGTCAGTCCACCGCTCGTGGGAAAGGTAGTGAAACTGACATTGCCAGACTAGCGCGGGAGTGGTTGAGCTGGGAGGAATAGCACTCTTTTCTGTATCTCTGTTCTTTTCAACTTTCTGAGCTTGTTTTTAATCCAAACATATATCTATATGTTTTCTGAATCAGGAACCGACAAAGAATAAGATGGAATAGTTTTTAAATTTTTATTTATTTATTTACGAGGATTTATATCGCGCACGTATCTCACCACACAAGGCGACTCAAGGCGCATGTTACCTATTAATGCCGTGTGAGATGGAATTTTTTTACACAATATATCACGCATTCACATCGGCCAGTAGATCGACTGCCTTTAGGCGCTGCATCCACCTTTCACGGCCTATTATTCCAGGTCACACGGGTATTTTGGTGGACATTTTTATCTACGCCTATACAATTTTGCCAGGAAAGACCCTTTTGTCAATCGTGGGATCTTTAACGTGCACACCCCAATCGATTTCGTTAATTTAATTTCGATCGTAATTTTCATATTTTTAATTTTCAGAGCTTGTTTTTAATCCGAATATAACATATTTATATGTTTTTGGAATCACCAAATAATGAAGAACAAGATGAAATTATTTGTTGATCGTTTAAAAAACACACAATTTATTTTCAATTTTCAAATGTTTAATGACCAAACTCATCAATTAATTTTTAAGCCTCCAAGCTGAAATGCAGTACCAAAGTTCGGCCTTTGTCAAAGATTGCTTAAGTAAAATTTCAAGCGATTTGATCAAAAACTGAGGGTGTGACAGTGCCGCCTCAACTTTCACAAAAAGCAAGATATGACGTCATCAAATACAATTATCGTAAAAAGAAAAAAATGGTCTGGGGATATTATACCAAGGATATTACATGTGAAGTTTCATAATAATCGATCTAGTAGTTTCCTGGGAAACGCTCTGCACATACACACGCACACGCATACACCACGACCTTCGACTCGATTCCCCGTCCATGTTAAAACATTTAGTCATAATGTAAAAACTAAATGTAAAAAAGAAAAAAAGGAAACAAACAAACGTCACTTACTTAACTATTTTCTGTATACCCTCAAGAAAGATAACTATCATCATCACATTGAGTATGCAATCATAATGGTACAATGAAACCATCACAAGTCAATCTTTCTTTTCTTTATTTGATGTTTAACGTCGTTTTCAACCACGAAGGTTATATCGCGACGGGGAAAGGGGGGAGATGGGATAGAGCCACTTGTCAATTGTTTCTTGTTCACAAAAGCACTAATCAAAAATTTGCTCCAGGGGCTTGCAACGTAGTACAATATATGACCTTACTGGGAGAATGCAAGTTTATAGTACAAAGGACATAACATTTCTTACATACTGCTTGACTAAAATCTTTCCAAAAATTGACTATATTCTATACAATAAACACTTAACAAGGGTAAAAGGAGAAACAGAATCTGTTAGTCGCCTTTTACGACATGCTGGGGAGCATCGTGTAAATTCTTCCCCCTAACCCGCGGGGGGGGGGGGGGGGGGGGGGGGGGGGGGGGGGGGGGGGGGGGGGGTGTCACAAGTCAATCATCACCAACCTCTAACTCTGCTGTAGTTTTCTTCGACCTCTCAATGTCTGCAGCTGCATTGGAAAATCTCCGTATAAGTGCCTGGCAACAAAAACAAATATTACTTTGCAGCAACATCTGTCTATCTTTACTGTGTACTTTACTTTGAGATAAACTTGGTAAGGGAGAAAACTGCATTATTCTTGTGATCCACACATATTTGCGCAGTTTATTCCCTTGCCCAGGCCCATTACTCTCAGACCCAGCAGGACTTCACCACTACTAATTGTACACATTTGTACCTTTCCAAGAAAGTTCCTGAACCAACTCTTGGATAATTAAATCATGAACAGGCTCTCTACACATTTGGTCAAAAAATAAGATTAAATTCCACAAAAAATAAATATGACAGAAAAAGTATCCCCAGAAAAACCACCACCAAAAAACACACACAAAAAACAATTAGTATCGCAAAGGCAAAAAAAGCTCAGGAGAAGATTCAGAAGAAAAAAAATGGGAACACATTAATTTTCACTCACTGACTTATTGCTTCCTTCCTTGCACACATCTACACACACACACACACACACACAAACACATGCATGCACAGGTATGAATGCGCACACACACACACACACACATGATTCACAAACAACAGTTTTCAACAATATACTTACATCCAATTCTTTCTTGTGTTCTTTGCGTAGGGCATCTATTTGCCTGTGATGATCTTTGGCCTGTGAAGATCTTTCTGAATTTCTTTCCTTGATAAGCTGAGTTTCTGCAAAATGTCAAGTACACTTTATATTACATCAGTATCAAATAACCAAAGGGAAGTAATCGCTCAATGCATACGACATGTGTAATAGAGTAAGCGAGAGTTGTACGGAACCTTTTCTCCTGGCACCTGAGAGAATAACAAGCATTGAAATGAACAAGCGACTTTCATCCTCAATAAAGGATGATCACCGCACGCTCATATGCTCATCATTCTCCAAGGCACTCCAACTAACACCTACGTACACAGTCATATACAAGAACCCATCAGTGTTAAGAAATCTAACAGGAGAGCAAACAAGGGAGAGAGAAAAAACAACAACAATAAACAACCAAACACTGCAAGTAGCTGTCCTTAGTATACTCAAAAACAGATTGACACACATAAAGAGGAAAGCAACATTTATAAGGCTTTAACTGTATAAGCAGGTCTCGCAAAAGTGTTTGTCAACGTGTTTTCTAACTGATGGGCTAAGATAAATTTAGTCATAAGATAACTTCACAGCTGAAGGTCACTTCACATCCACATCTATGACAGCCAAAGCCATACTCATTTCATGAATGACAGTATTTTTAGCCTCCTCAAACTCTCGCTTCAGATCCTCTTCCTTCGTTTTCCATTTTTCTCCCATCTCCTGCTGTAGTGTGCACTTGTAGGATTCAAACGCTCCTTGCAAAAACTCCACTTCTTTTGACAACTTGTCTGAAAAAAGTGGAACATCAATTTAAAAAATGAAAATGTACACATCCAACTACTGAAAGCAGGTAAACGGCTACTGCGTTTCCGTTATGGGAAAAGCTTTAGATGTTTTGTATTTGCAATAAAGTGGTCTCGACTTCTATCTCCAAAAATACAACCAAACCAAACTCCCTGAAAAAATGTATAACCATGTCACTAGCACATGTACGCCAAATATTGATAAGTACTCATTTAATTAGGGAGACATACAGAAACACTGGTGAAGACAAAGCGCAAACTCATGCCAAAACACTCTTTTCCTCTAGCTTACAATCACACATGCACTAAAGCCTGAAGCTTGAATCCGATAAAACCAACTTTTTTGTTGTGTACATACTTGTATCTATCCCTTCTGTGACCAAGTGCCATGCAACAAAGTAATCGAGCAGAGAACTGTAGCGGTACTCTGAGTTTATGGCCTCAAAACAAAGCAAACAACGACAACAAAACTGAGAAAATTAGGTCTAAAAAAACGGTGTTAAAAAAACTTACGTATTTGATTCTCCGTGATAGTTTGGTTGTTAGAAAAGTCTGCTTCGTGCTGTGCTTTCTGCTTCAGAATCTCCTCCCTGTGTGCATTTTGCAGCTCCCTGGTGACCAAACAGTAGAAATGTGTGTTTTCCGAAGCATTAAAACGCTAAATGCATCCAAATGCACATCCACATGCACACATATACATGCTCACACAGCCCTGAAAGTCCAACAAATGGTGTACTCAATCGCCTTTGGCTAGTGATTTTGAAAATTTACTAGCCAGGGAACAAACATTACTAGCCAAACCAACAAAATATTTCAGCAACTTTACTTGCATTTGGCAAGTACATAAACATTTCTACAGCAGTACCTGCGATGTGTGGACCCTCCCATGAGAGGACACCTCCCTTAAAAGGACACCTTTTCTTGTCCCTTTATATAGTATCTCTACCAAAGTATACCTGTCATGAAAGGACACCTGCAATGTAGGGACACGTTTGGCTGGTCCCAAGGGTGTCCTTTCATTGCAGGAACCACTGTTCTCGCCAGTTACATGTTTCTTGCAAATACTTGCCACTTACAGGCCTGCCACAGACAAACGGTTTGTGTGTGTGTGTGTGTGTGTGTGTGTGTATGTGTGTGTGTGTGTGTGTGTGTGTGTGTGTGTGTGTATGTGTGTGTGTGTGTGTGTGTGTTTGTGTATGTTTGTGTGTGTGTGTGCATGTATTTGTGCATGTGTTGGGCATAACGTTTATTCCACCTTTACAATAACAATATTATTTCTTACCTAATATGCTCTTGGTGTTGAGCATGAGCTTGATCCAATCTGTCTCGTAAATATTCTTCAGCCTAAAAAGTAAAGCAAAAAAATAAGAATTATATACCTGCTTGTGTTGTAATTATCTCACCTGATTGTGCCATGAAAATAACCCTTTTCTTTCAATGATAGCATTACATTTCATTTTTTTGTCAAACAAACAAACAAGCTAACACACACAGAAACAAGATGCTGCTATAAAATATCATCGCATGTAGACTTAAAAGATTGACAAAGCTGAATCTTAACCTACCCTTTGCTTTGTTTGTCTGTGATTCAGTCTTTCTTCCTCCAGGTACAACGTGAGATCTGATATTTGTTGTTGCAGCTGAGCAGTCAGGGAATCCCTGTCGAATGAAAGAAGTAAAATATGTTTTGTTAAATGTACCTACATGGTGCTCCACTGAAAATGTTGAAGTTCAGGGCTGCAAACATATACACAAATACATGAATAAAGAAACCCATATTTGGCGTGTTTTTTTTCTCCAAAATTACGTACAGGCATGCAACACGAAATAGAAATACCTCTCTCTCCTCATCTTTTTCTCTTCCCAATGCCCTTTCTCTCTGTCTGATTTAGTCAATGTGAAAGTGACTTTTAATATTTGGCTGTATTCAAACAATGATGCTCTTGCTACTTCTTGGCATGATAGCATATGCATCTCTTCTATGAGGTGAGATATAGTGGTAAAATGTTTTTTTGTTTTTTTTAAATCTAAAAGATAAATTCAAAAAAAAATCATCTATTGTAGATATTGGTTTTGCAATACACTTACCCTCCTTAATGAAGCATAATCTTAACTGATTATCTTCACTGTCTGTCTCACAATCAGTATGTCTGTCAATGTCTGTCTGTTATGTCTGCATTGATCTGCGTTTAATCATATATAATAAGCCATATAGCTTACCTTTCGTCATCACCTTGCTTTTTCCTGAAAAAAAGTAAAATACTGATCTGTTCAGTCTCTGTCCATTTCAAGATACTAAACCGTCAAATCTGAACAGAATATATAGTGACATATTTGATTAAATGTTCCTGTTAAAAAAAGCTAACTTGAGCAAGAACGCAACTCTCTCTCTATCTCTTTTTCTCTTTCTCTCTCCCCCCCCCCCTCTCTCTCTCTCACATACACACCAACACATACCACACATGCATACTCTCACACATACACACCAACACATACAAATCACACACCCACATACACCCGTACCCCCCCCCCCCCACACACACACACACACACACATAAAGCACACACACATACACACTCACACACAAAGTACACACACGTACACACAAAGCACAACAACTCCACAAACATTCAAATAAACTCTAATTGCACATTCAATTCCTATAACATCCTGTACAAATCTTGAATAACTTACTTTTGTTCTGCTTCCGGTGTTGTCTCAAAAAACTCATCCTTCAGTGTTACGGCGTACTTGGTTTTGCTGCGAGACAAGATGTAGCCAGGCCCAACCACAAATGGTACAAGTGGTTGCTGTGAATAAATGTCAACCATTATTAACAATGATCAATGCACCCACAGCACAAAAAGACATACAATTGTATTGAGATTATAAAGATGATATTGAAAATTGAAAAAAGTCAATAACCAGAAGAGAAAGAAAAACAAGTCGCGTAAGGCGAAAATACAACATTTAGTCAAGTAGCTGTCGAACTCACAGAATGAAACTGAACGCAATGCAACGGAGCAAGACCGTATACTCGTAGCATCGTCAGTCCACCGCTCATGGCAAAGGCAGTGAAATTGACAAGAAGAGCGGGGTAGTAGTTGCGCTGAGAAGGATAGCACGCTTTTCTGTACCTCTCTTCGTTTTAACTTTCTGACCGTGTTTTCAATCCAAACATATCATATCTATATGTTTTTGGAATCAGGAACCGACAAGGAATAAGATGAAAGTGTTTTTAAATTGATTTCAAAAATTTAATTTTGATAATAATTTTTATATATTTAATTTTCAGAGCTTGTTTTTAATCCCAATATAACATATTTATATGTTTTTGGAATCAGCAAATGATGGAGAATAAGATGAACGTCAATTTAGATGGTTTTATAAAAAACATTTTTTTTACAATTTTCAGATTTTTAATGACCAAAGTCATGAATTAAATTTTAAGCCACCAAACTGAAATGCAATACCGAAGTCCGGGCTTCGTCGAACATTACTTGACCAAAATTTCAACCAATTTGGTTAAAAAATGAGGGCGTGACAGTGCCGCCTCAACTTTCACGAAAAACCGGCTATGACGTCATCAAAGATATTTATAAAAAAATATGAAACAAGAAGGGCAAAGCCCATACAACTCACATGCTTGACCTTGACATGGTCAAATAACTAAACCTAGCAATGACATCATACACTAAGAACTGCTTTACACATTCTTCCTACCAAAATACATGTGACCTTGACCCAAGGTCAAGGTCATCCAAGGTCATCCAACACAAAGCTGTTAATTCAAGACATAGGAAGTACAATGGTGCTTATTGGCTCTTTCTACCATGAGATATGGTCACTTTTAGTGGTTCACTACCTTATTTTGGTCACATTTCATAAGGGTCAAAGTGACCTTGACCTTGATCATATGTGACCAAATGTGTCTCATGATGAAAGCATAACATGTGCCCCACATAATTTTTAAGTTTGAAACAGTTATCTTCCATAGTTCAGGGTCAAGGTCACTTCAAAATATGTATACAATCCAACTTTGAAGAGCTCCTGTGACCTTGACCTTGAAGCAAGGTAAACCAAACTGGTATCAAAAGATGGGGCTTACTTTGCCCTATATATCATATATAGGTGAGGTATTGAATCTCAAAAACTTCAGAGAAAATGGGAAAAATGTAAAAAATAGCTGTTTTTTAGGCAACATTTATGGCCCCTGCGACCTTGACCTTGAAGCAAGGTCAAGATGCTATGTATGTTTTTTGGGGCCTTGTCATCATACACCATCTTGCCAAATTTGGTACTGATAGACTGAATAGTGTCCAAGAAATATCCAACGTTAAAGTTTTCCGGACGGACGGACGGACGACTCGGGTGAGTACATAGACTCACTTTTGCTTCGCATGTGAGTCAAAAAACGGATGGGGATATCATACCCAGGAACTCTCATGTCAAATTTCATAAAGATCGGTCCAGTAGTTTGGTCTGAATCGCTCTACACGCACACGCACACACACACATACACACACACACACATACACCAGGACCCTCGTCTCGATTCCCCCCTCTATGTTAAAACATTTAGTCATAACTTGACTAAATGTAACAAGAAGCTTCCAGAAGCGAAAATTCGTAATCGTCTTGTGTCGTCTTTGTATTGGTGAGTACAGTAATCCTTTGTTTTTTAACTTTGTTCATCTTACCACAGTCACTTCGTTGTTTAGATATAAAAACATTTAGTCAATCGGTATCAAACTAAAAGATCAACACCACAAACCAGTCATCGCCAAGACTACGAGATACATTTAGATAGTCTTGGCTAACAATACCGAGACGGATCACCCTCGTCTCCGCAAAGCATGCGACCGTATAGCACTTACTGAACCTATTTTCTGTCATTCTGAGCACATTGTTAGAGTGAACATGACATATGTATATATTTGTGAATTCAGGAGAAGATGCGGAATATAATGCAGTCATTGTTTAATCTGTTACTAAAAATTTGATTTTAATGACAACTTAAACAAGCAAACTAATTAAATTTGTTTTAAGATTTTGAGCTGAAAATTGCAATACCATAGTCCGGACTTCGTCGAAGATTGTTCTTCCAAAATTTTAATCAATTTGGTTGAAAAATGAGGGAGTGACAGTGCTGCCTCAACTTTCACAAAAAAACCGGATATGACATCATCAAAGACTATCCAAAAAATTAAAAAATATTTGGGGATATGATACCCAGGAACTCTTATGTGAAGTTTTATGAAGATTGGTCCAGTAGTTTCCTCGGAATCACTTTATACACACATACAAACACACACACACACCATGACCCTCGTCTCGATTCCCTGTCTATGTTAAAACATTTAGTCAAAACTTGACTAAATGTAAAAAACGGAATAATTAGCATTGAACAAATACATGTACACACCCTGGGAGTTTGTGTATGTCTCTGCCCCCCCCCCCCCCCCCCACCAAGCACATCGCAACCCCATACCCTTTGCCTGCCTCCACCCCCCCCCCCCCCCCCCCCCCCACCACCCAACTATTCCAAAAGTGAACATACAAAACAGGATGTGAATAACATGAGAACACCAAGAAGAAGAAAACAATAATAATAAGAAAACAACAAGAAGAGCAAACGCTCGATCGAGTCACTTTCGCAGTTCTGAATATTATATGTGGCATCAGATGGACAGGAAGAAATTGCTATTCACAACACAATACAGATGTAAATAATTTGATGTAAAGAATAATCCTATAAAGTTTGAATCAAATCCGATGAATAGTTTCAGAGATATGATATTTCAATTTTTTTCCTTCAAGACATACCTGTGACCTTAAAAAAGGTCAAAGGTCACCAAAGCAGACGTCAAAGTGTAGAGGTCACTGGGAGTCACGTTCACATAAAATTTGAGCTCGGTCACTTTTATAGTTTCCGAGAAAAGCCCAACGTTAAGTTGTGTGTTGCCGAACAGAAAAGGCTAGTTATCTCCCTTGTTTTTCTGATAACGTTCGTAAAAGGCTACAGATGTAAATACTTTGATGTAAAGAATAATCCTACAAAGTTTCAATCACATCCGATGAACTTTGTCAAAGATATAAAATGTCTAATTTTTCCTTTGACGCTGACCTGTGACCTTGAAAAAGGTCAAAGGTCAACGAAACCATCGTTAAAGTGTAGAGGTCATTGGAGGTCACGACTAAACAAAATATGAGCCGGATCGCTTTGATAGTTTCCGAGAAAAGTCCAACGTTAAGGTGGTGTCTACGGACGGCCGGCCGGCCGGCCGGCCGGCCGGACAGACTAACACTGACCGATTACATAGAGTCACTTTTTCTCAAGTGACTCAAAAACAACAAGAAGGGCAAAGCCCATACGACTCACATGCTTTACACATTTTTCCTACCAAAATACATGTGACCTTGACCCAAGGTCAAGGTCATCCAAGGTCATGCAACACAAAGCTGTTAATTCAAGACATAGGAAGTACAATGGTGCTTATTGGCTCTTTCTGCCATGAGATATGGTCACTTTTAGTGGTTCACTACCTTATTTTGGTCACATTTCATAAGGGTCAAAGTGACCTTGACCTTGATCATATGTGAACAAATGTGTCTCATGATGAAAGCATAACATGTGCCCCACATAATTTTTAAGTTTGAAACAGTTATCTTCCATAGTTCAGGGTCAAGGTCACTTCAAAATATGTATACAATCCAACTTTGAAGAGCTCCTGTGACCTTGACCTTGAAGCAAGGTAAACCAAACTGGTATCAAAAGATGGGGCTTACTTTGCCCTATATATCATATATAGGTGAGGTATTGAATCTCAAAAACTTCAGAGAAAATGGGAAAAATGTGAAAAATAGCTGTTTTTTAGGCAACATTTATGGCCCCTGCGACCTTGACCTTGAAGCAAGGTCAAGATGCTATGTATGTTTTTTGGGGCCTTGTCATCATACACCATCTTGCCAAATTTGGTACTGATAGACTGAATAGTGTCCAAGAAATATCCAACGTTAAAGTTTTCCGGACGGACGGACGTCCGGACGGACGTCCGGACGGACGGACGGATGACTCGGGTGAGTACATAGACTCACTTTTGCTTCGCATGTGAGTCAAAAAATCACTTCGCAAGAACAACAAGAACAAAAGAAGCCAGTAACTATTGAACCTAAAGCTTCTCTAGAAATCCAAGTCCGCCATGCATACCTCCATATGTTTCTGCCATGGGGGCGGCTTGCTTCGTTTTGTTGGAAGATGAGACTCCAGGTTGTGACAGCGTGTGGGTTCGTGCTCCAGCTGGTGAACTCTGTCACACCTGTTACAATACAACATTTCCTGTTCTCAACTCTGTCTCTGTATTAATCTCACTGAAGTTTTAAAAAAGCTGTATTATTTGGTGTGTATAAAACAAAAATCAAAACCAAATTCAAGTATACTGAAAACAACCAAGAAAATACATGCATAAAGACATTACCACAATCAAATTCCTGATCTCTGTGCTTCATTGTATCAGTATGTTAATAGGTTATTATAGATCTCCTATTGACAGTAGCATGTATCACTACGGCTGCCACTTCTCCAACAAGTTCTACTAAAACAGCAACAAGTTCAACAATTATTTTAAGCAAGAAACAGATATGGCTGCTAACTTCACAAAATCAAGAAGAAAAAATTTAAAAAAGAACAGAAAGGTTATGGAACATTTCATTATTTATAGACAATAACAACCATCAACATGCAACCATCAACATGAATGAATCTTTCATTCTGTCTGTAATAAAACGGTCAATAAACTTACCTTGCACTTCAAACAAAAGCAAACTACCCACACTTACTCTGAGATTCGCCCCAGTATGGCTGCAGCGGTTTTGGGCCTGTGAATCTTGGCAGGGGGTGACACACTCTGCACTGTGCGATGGTAGTTGACAGGCGTAGACCTGCAAGCGCAAAATAACAGATATCACGTGCACAGCTGTGCGTGACCATTCTATTCCATAGCTGAACGGCAACTGTTATTCTTTGCTGGCAAGGATAGGCAGGTTTGCATAACACAGTGAGTGCTGCAGGCAGGTGGAGGGTAGTAGGAATAAAAGCTGTGACCATTTCACAACTGAGACTTTCATCTTCGTAGGCAAAGTGGGAAGGGAAAGGGTGGATGTAAACGAAGAAAAGAATATGAGCAAGAGAGAGAGAGAGAGAGAGAGAGAGAGAGAGAGAGAGAGAGAGAGAGAGAGAGAGAGAGAGAGAGAGAGAGAGAGAGAGAGAGAGAGAGAGAGAGAGAGAGAGAGAGCGAGAGAGAGAGAGAGAGAGAGAGATAGAGAGAGAGAGAGAGAGAGAGAGAGAGAGAGAGAGAGAGAGAGAGAGAGAGAGAGAGAGAGAGAGAGAGAGAGAGAGAACAAGAACAAGAACAAATCTTTAATTGTCTAAGGCCACAGCCCCTTACAATATCGGTTAAAATAACAGCAATAGTATAGATCTGCACAGTTATAAATTATAGTCACGCATAAAATTCAACGCATAAAATTCAACAAATACATTAAAACCCTGATGACATGTCACTGAACCTCATTTATAAGGGTTCGTCTCTTCTGTAGCATGAAGAACACAAATCTGCTGAAGCTGTTCATCACATTTTCCTCATTATTGCCACAGAAATACACAAGTTGTTGTTGCAGCGTCTTAGAGTTCGAGATTTTCAAATACTTTGCTCGAAGGTCTTGATAGAAAGGACATAAAAATACAACATGGTGTTCATCTTCTTTATCAGCTGTACAGAGAGGACAGTTTCTTGTCGTTTGGTTTGGTGCGTACCGAAACTTGTGAGCGTTGATTTCGGATACTCAAGCTTTACACGAGAGAGAGAGAGAGAGAGAGAGAGAGAGAGAGAGAGAGAGAGAGAGAGAGAGAGAGAGAGAGACAGAGAGAGAGACAGAGACAGAGACAGAGAGACAGAGAGACAGGCAGGCAGAGATAGACAGAGAGACGAAGGGATGGCATAGCATGTATAGTAAGAGTTTGTAAAAGACTGTCTACATCATCACGTATACAGAAAGAGGGCATAAACATGGACGGTGGTATGTGTGTGAGTATCAACAAAAGGGGGACAGGGCTGAACACGAGATACCACACAGATATATAAAAGGAATGACAGCATGACATACACACAGAGAAAGGCACGCTCAAACACACAGAGACACGGACAGACAGACAGACACAGACACACACACTGGCACACACACACCCCTCTCTCTCCCTCTCTTCTCTCTCTCTGCTCTCCCCACCACTTCGAGTTCAGACTTTTGTTTAAACATAAAACCGTACGGCAAAGGGCTTAAAACAGATTTTTTGTCTGTGTTTTTCTCTTCCTGACTGGAGCCAAACACAACCGAATGTTTACACACACTCCGCAGCTCCTTCGATACATCGGTTGACAGCTGAACATGACTCTGCACTTAACAACACACTTAGTAAACCCGCTTATCACGCGCAAGGGGACGGCCGCAATGATTTATGTTTCTCTGCACACTCAAAGCTTATGACAACCTGTTTTCATTAACACCTTTGCTGGGCACTACCAAAAGACAACCGCGGGCATTCCCGCTATTTAGTACAGTGGAACCCCTTTGTTAAGACCTTCGAATATTTGTTTTGTTTGTTTGTTTAACGCCCAGCCGACCACGAAGGGCCATATCAGGGTGGTGCTGCTTTGACATATAACGTGCGCCACACACAAGACAGAAGTCGCAGCACAGGCTTCATGTCTCACCCAGTCACATTATTCTGACACCGGACCAACCAGTCCTAGCACTAACCCCATAATGCCAGACGCCAGGCGGAGCAGCCACTAGATTGCCAATTTTAAAGTCTTAGGTATGACCCGGCCGGGGTTCGAACCCACGACCTCCCGATCACGGGGCGGACGCCTTACCACTAGGCCAACCGTGCCGGTCTCCCTTCGAATATGAATTTCTCAGACCCCTTAAAAACATCTCTGGTCTCACATTGTCTTGTTACCAGCAACTGTAAATTAACCTTCACTTCAAGACCCTTTTTTAAGACCTAGGTTTTATTGCGATCAAAAAAGGGAGGGAGGTGGAGATGGGGAGGGTGGGGGGGGGGGGGATGCAGACCATAACAAAAGAAAACATGTTGCTGTAATTGATTGTGACACGCCTGAAACTGAAAGTTGCGCTAACTCAATTATCCTTGGCATTCGATGTCATTAATCCAACAACATAAGGGCACAAATCTGGTGGACGTGTTAAACTGCCGAATACTTGATTTTTTGCAATCACAGCAATGTCAGTCACGACGGCCGCCATGTTTTTTTATCCCGCGGTACTACTCATGTATTCCACCAAGGAAGAGCGATATATTGTGTCTTAAAACCGACTTCTCGGGAAAGTGATCAATCGAATTTTATGGTCCACAAAAACTTGCTTCATATTTTTTTTAAGGACTACTTTTATTTGCCTTTATTTTTATAGCGGACATTTTGTGCCCCACATTTTGTTTTGGCCTGAATTTTGTGGTCCACAAACTGGAAATGTGCCCCACAAATTGTTGGGCTTATTTTTATTTTTGTAAATAAGGGGCACTTTTTGTGGCCCTTATTTGTTGGATTAATGACATCGAATGCCAAGGATACTCAATAAAGCAAGCAGTCGACTGTCTGGTGTCGTGGTGCGACAACAACAATCTCCTGCTGAACGCCACCAAGACCAAGGAGATGGTGGTGGACTTTCGCAGGAAAAAAGGCCCTGTGGCTCCACTGATCATCAACGGCGATCCCATCGAGATGGTGGACTTTTTCAAGTTCTTAGGCACCACCATCTCCAACGACCTGTGCTGGGATGATAACGTTGACGCCATCGTCAAGCGAGCGCGGCAACGCCTCTACTTCTTGCGCCAGCTCAAGAAGTTCCGCCTCAGCCAGGTCATCCTGGTCCAGTTCTATAGGGCCGTGGTGGAGAGCATCTTGACATTCTCCATCACAGTGTGGTACGGCAACACCTCCCAGCTGCTCAAGAACAAGCTGGAGCGTGTGGAGCGCACTGCTAGCAGGATCGTCGGCTGTGAGCTGCCCTCCCTAGCATCCCTCTATGCCAAGCGCATGCTGTCCAGAGCCCAGAAAATTGTGGCTGACGAGTCCCACCCTGGCCATCCCCTCTTCGAGCGCCTGCCCTCAGGTCGTCGATTCCGATCCCTGGTGGCACGCACTCGACGTCTCCAGACCTCTTTCTTCCCCCAAGCTGTTTCCTCCCTTAACGCATCCCATCCCTCAGTTGGGCAGCTTCGCAGTCGGTGATCCTGCTGGCGGTGAGCTCACCACATCCTGTGACTCAGTGTTAGGTGGTGGTGGTGGTGGTGGTGGGGAGGGGGAGGGGGGTTGAGTGGGACTTTGATGTGTGATTTTTATTTTTTTCTATATTTTTAGCTGCATTATTTTAGTCATTCATGAGTGGGTGGGTGGAGGGGATGGGCTAGTTCTAACTATGCATTAGATTATAAAATTGTATTCTGTGTAGACCCTTCCACCAGCATCTTAGACCACTCTTTGTACTTTTTATTTTAATAGATGATTGTCATTTGTTTTACCTCATGTCTGCCCTGTGTGTGATGGTGTGATCGTGACTGCTGTAGTGTGGGCGTGTGTGTGTTGGTGTGTATGTCAGTGAATGTGTGGGCGTGTGTGTGTGTGTGTCAGTGTGTGTGTGGGTGTGTGTGTGTGCGTGATTTTACCAACACTACGCTAAATTCCTTGTGCTTTAAATGTTTTTTTAATGTCACTTGGCTCAATAAATACTGTATTCTGTATTCTGTATTCTGTATTCAGTGTTTGTTACGTCAGGAAATGGTCGCGTTCGACCCTTGTAGCTATAGTGCCACAATCGTATGCATGAGTGCCTCTCGAACCAGTTGGGGGCCATATTTTAGACAAAAAAGAAGGGCAAAGCCCATACGACTCACATGCTTGACCTTGACATGACCTTGACGTTCAGGGTCAAGGTCAAATAACTAAACCTAGCAATGACATACACTAAGAACTGCTTTACACATTTTTCCTACCAAAATACATCCAAGGTCATGCAACACAAAGCTGTTAATTCAAGACATAGGAAGTACAATGGTGCTTATTGGCTCTTTCTACCATGAGATATGGTCACTTTTAGTGGTTCACTACCTTATTTTGGTCACATTTCATAAGGGTCAAAGTGACCTTGACCTTGATCATATGTGACCAAATGTGTCTCATGATGAAAGCATAACATGTGCCCCACATAATTTTTAAGTTTGAAACAGTTATCTTCCATAGTTCAGGGTCAAGGTCACTTCAAAATATGTATACAATCCAACTTTGAAGAGCTCCTGTGACCTTGACCTTGAAGCAAGGTAAACCAAACTGGTATCAAAAGATGGGGCTTACTTTGCCCTATATATCATATATAGGTGAGGTATTGAATCTCAAAAACTTCAGAGAAAATGGGAAAAATGTGAAAAATAGCTGTTTTTTAGACAACATTTATGGCCCCTACGACCTTGACCTTGAAGCAAGGTCAAGATGCTATGTACGTTTTTTGGGGCCTTGTCATCATACACCATCTTGCCAAATTTGGTACTGATAGACTGAATAGTGTCCAAGAAATATCCAACGTTAAAGTTTTCCGGACGGCCGGCCGGACGACCGGACGGACGGGGGGGACGGACGGACGGACGACTCGGGTGAGTACATAGACTCACTTTTGCTTCGCATGTGAGTCAAAAATGCAACTCAACAAAACAACACTGAATTATCGCTGAATTATCGCTGAAGCCTGTGCCACAGTCCAGCCGTGACTGTTTGTAGCAGACTGGATGTCGATAAGTCCCAATATAACTGATACTCATTGTTGAAAAGAAATCATAATTCAGCAAATGTCCTGCACAAAACAAAATCAAAGTTACCCGCACAAATACTCACATAGAATGGATGATAACACCTCGTTTGTCCTCCAACATTCTCATAGTATTGTGAAACTCCCGACGCAGTTTGTTCACATGCACAGACATTGGAAAGAACTGCACTGAAGATTCCGGTGAGTCCGTCGAACGACAACTAGACGGAGGTGGCCGCGAGGGATGGGAAGAGCTAGGTAACAAACTTGTTGATAGCTAACGGCATTATAACATGGAGTCGTGAATACCATATAAAATCAGGATTTAGAGCCAGCTAGCTATCAGACAGTTAGCTGCTAAAGCCATGTTATTTGTTGTTATGTCGGCTCCTCAATACCGTTCCTGAAAGGGTGAAGATTGTGTCAGAGTTAAGGGTCTCTGGTACAAGACAGGTTTCATTCAACACCTTGCTGGGTGGCCTGCAGTGCTAGCAACTTCTCCATCATTCTGTTTTTCACTGTGGACAACCGAGAAAGTTTCGTTCGTTTCACAATCATTCTTCTTCCAATTACTTTCAGGACACATCCCAGTGCTGCTAATCGCCGTTCTGCTAGTTCATTCTACCCGGCTGACTCTGCTTAACGTATTAATTTTTAAGAGTCAGCTAATTAGAGACATGTCAGCAGCTCAGATTGTGTAGACAACTGAGATAGTTTCGTTCGTTTCAAATTGTGTCTGCTTTCAAATGTCATAAAAACCATAACACAGCTCTGTTAGCCACGGTTCTGCCGTTTCACCCTCTCTGGCTTTGCATAACTGTGTTTACTTTCGAGTCAGTTAGAGACATACTAGCCAGCTGGGTCTGCTGGCTCTGAATAATCTTTTGCTTTAGCTGCTGTTTCTGAATAGACTATCTTACTGTCTGTCTGGTAGCTTTAGAAGTCAGGCATGACTTGTCATACAAAATAGTCACATGTTGAGAAACATACAGGTTTTACTTAAACCATAACTGAGTGGTTCTCCCCCTCCTAAGGCAGCTATATTACTTGTTCGTTGTAGAGGTACGCGATAGAAGGGCTGATTACTGAAACGAGCTACTCCATTTATAGTTTGTGAAACTGCCACAAGAAGACAAAAGGAACAATCATCACTGGGTCGGCATACACGTTTGTGTAACCATGTCGTCAAGGAACGTCGACTATTCCACGAAAGCTCTAACAAAAAATCAATTGTGTTGCGTGATAATGATACTCGCTTGTCACAAAGTAACATCACCACAAAGGTAAAAGCAATCGATAAAATAAAGCAAGGGTCCGTATCTCTATCGTCCAATTGTGCGTGCAGATTCAAAATGCACAGGTAAACAATCACTTTGTGGCACAGACTTCTGAAATACCGACAAAGAGGGCCGTAGAATCGACACAGCTTTTACAAACTAGTGCGCTTGGACGTCTTACACAATTGCTGCAACGTCCACGACAAGACACCACTCTCCTTCGCGGTCATAAGACTTGATCGATCAGCCAAGTGTCTCATCCGATTGTTAGCGGTCCTCAAAAAGCTACTTGTGGATACCCCCTCGATCGATTCACATACCATTGGTATCGATCATATTAAGTGGACACACGAAGGCAGTGAAGCTATTTACTCGTCGTCTACTTTTGTACCCAAGAAAATCCCAATAACATTCAGAAGAACTTCTGTAATATTTTACTAAGCCCCTGAAAAGTTACAACAAAAAATACAACAATAAGAAAACTCAATAAGAAAACTAGAAGCCGTAAACATCCGCCTTTTTTCTCCTGAATTAGGTGTAAAATGTTGCCCCCCTCCCCCTCCTCCCTTAGCTTCGTTGTATTGTTTACTTGAATGATGTTCAGTATCGAAAAGCCACTGCACATCCAGGACCACTGACTCCAACAGTTATAAAGTAGTTTAGTGCAGGGTTTCTCAGTTTAGTATGTCCCCCCCCCCCCCCCCGAGGCATTTAATCAAGGAGAAAATCAAAGCAACTCGGCTCTACTATGCACATGTTCATTACAAAGAGCACCGCACAGTTCTGAACACTTTACTCAAAAACCGGGTATTGGAGTTCTTGTTCATATTCTTTTTTCGCAAAAGACACATTAGAGCGACCCCAAAACGACTCAGGTTATGTCTTTATAAACCCGCAAATTGCTAGTTTCATTCCAGATTTCAATACCGATTATGCCATTAATAAGCGCCATAGCGTGAACACTTGTACTGCCATGGTGGGGAGTTGACTACAGTACATGCTAATTACAACTTTACCCACAATTGCCGAGGCACAACTCTCCGAATAAAACATTCCAACAGAGCATGCTGGCACTGTATCAGGTGTCCCGATACTGGTGATACGAGTTCTGGGGACTCAGTACTAAGTTGTTGTCTGCTGATCAAAGCTTTCAAGACTGCGTCTACACTCGGCTAAAGGCCAACAATACAAAGCACGCAAAGCTTCAGCTTCAGTCATGTATTGAGCATACTGTCATGAGTTTGCTAAATAAAGACACAATTAAATAATACAAAACAATTAACCAAAACTAAACCAATACGCTACACACACAAAAACCTAGATTCCCCTCTTCTAAAAACAAACAAACACATTAGATAAAATAATGTTGTGTTCCTGTTACAACTTATGTATCACAAAGAAAATCAGCGCCTGTCTTGGCTAAAGGAACCCTGAAACAGACATCAGATTCGTGCAGGCTGTCATCTGCTAAGGCCTGTCTATAAGAACAAAATGCTTCCAATTTGTCTTCAGCTCTTCCTTCTGTATTCCGTCAATAACTGATTGCCGAAGTGAATCACAACCAACACATCACAGCTGTACACAGGTTAGAATCTCACAAAAGAGTTGAACTATATTGAGAACAACTCTGAAACACCGCTTCTCTCATAACATTGTAGGTTTAGAACAAGGTAGCACTTCTAAAACTCAATAATCACACTCTCTCAAAGCCAACACTACTACTCCCACACAACAACCACAATGACAAGACCACCTCTGTGCAAACACCTATATTATTACTTCACAAGCCCCTGCCCCTGATAATACATATACTGCTAGATTGACACAAGTCTTCTCTGTAATTGTTCCCCTTCAGTGACCCAAGCCCAGGTGTTGAAGCAAGCGCAGCCGGTAATTTCCGCGCATATGTAAATTCCGCGCTTGTAAAATACATGTATGCTCCGCGCAATATCGGGTTGTAACTTCCGCGCACGAATTACTGGTTCGGCTCATACAACTTGCGCGCGTGCACCGACAGGAAGGAATACGTCAAGTCCATGGCCTGGAAAAATTTGCCGGCCATGCTGTGACTTCCCCCCTCTTGTACCTTTGCTGCAGTCTCTGTGACTGTGATACCAGACACCCGAAATTTCTGTAATTTCTGTTATATAATAAGTGAACAAAATATTCTTATACGCATGGTTTAAGTCTTCATTCGTTTTTATCGACTTGTCTGTGTAATAAAGACGTGTTCAATATATAGATATACAGTGTCAGTTTTCATGGATATACAAGTGTCAGTTGTTAATGTCTCAATGTCTCACATTTGACCGAGCAAAGACACGCGCGCTAGTTTCACATCACATTTTGCTAAAACACGCGCGCATCTTACATATACACCACGCGCGGGAGTTTCACATGCGCGGAAGCTTCAAAATTGGGAAAGTGCGCGGAGTGTTCATGCACCCGAAGCAAGCTTGCCTACAAGAACTAGCAATGTGTTATGAGGAAACGCATGTGATAGTAGGGTTGAGGGTCTATTGTGAAGAGTAACACGGATTACTGCTGAAGTATCAGTAAGTAGAGCTGGGGTGGGTGGGGGCTTGTCAGGTAGTCGGGTCTTGTCTCCACATCTACAATTATCACGGAAAAGTACACTTCTGTTGCATGCACTGGCGAGTTTAAGCCCGTCGAATTATCAAACTTTCTAGACGGACAGTAGGTTTTCACCGACTGTGAGCGTACCTAGATACTTATTTCTTACATAAAAATGTTTCTTTAGAATGGTAAAACGCTCTTTTAAATTCTGAAACAAAATCAAAAATATTACTCAAACAAGTAAAAATCACTTACGGGTGTTTCCTGGTGAAAACCCCTCCCTCTGACAATACTGTGTAGGGTCGGTTCTGGAACATCACAAGTTTATTTTGAACCTTGTCAGTTGTGGACGCATTCATCATGGTTGCTGTCATCCTTTTTGACCGTTTGTCGTACACTTCAAGAACGCAAACCTGAACTGTGCAGACCTTGAATTCCTTGAGCCTGTTCAAAGATTTAGTCTCTGCCAGGTTATAGCTTGACCCGACCTCGTTTACATGATATATCCACGTGTGAAGATATGGTTTGGTTATGACATGGGTGGTCTCTCTTGCGTGCACCATCGCATCGCACTAAGCTGTTGCGGCAGAATGATGCAGTCCAACGAATACATATAAAATAGATTTTGCAGCATTTTTAACGCCGTTGTCAACATTGCTCGTGTAAGACTCAGTCCTGCCTTCGGATTCCTTTCAATGCTGACTTCTCAGTTTCCCGGATTTTTTAGGAACGTTGTCTACTGTTTGAAATCACACCAAGACAAACAGAAAGAAGACATCATCTGCCTCGATCCGCCTGAAAAGTATAGCAGCTCGGTTGTATCTTATCCTTTAAAGTTTGAAACTCAGCAACACCTGTAATCTCTTAATATCACAACCGTTTATGGTTTTGTTGAAATGTCTAATTCAAACATTTCATGCACCGTTAAAAAAATCCTCATATCTTATCCCTTATACCAGAGAGCTGTTCGTTTTCAACGACGAAAGAAAGAGCAGTTTCTCGCACACCAAAGCAGCAGCAGAGTTGAAACAATATCCTGACACAACGGCATTAAACCACGTTCACCGCGGTTATGAGCTTCCAGAAATGGATCAAAAGGAACTGAGAACAAGACTGCACCAGATTACACTGCTGTGTCAATCCCTCAGAGTGCAGGGTCGTTCAGAGGAGGTCGTAGCAGTAACACGGTATCCCAGTAGTGAGCACGGAAAGCAATGGCGAAAAGGAAAAGCCAAAAAGTGCAATAAAGTCTATCGAACAGTGACTTTAAAGGCACGCAGGCATGCGTCATTGGGTGTATGTTGTGTGAGACATTGCTCTGGCGTAATGAAATCATATTTTATTAAAACCGGGGTGCAGATACAATTAAATAAAGTGTGGGAGTGGGGGGGGGGATGCATGCAACGCCATTGTATATTTGTGTATTGTGAATTGAAATGTATGCACAAATATTCTGTCTGCATATATATACGCATATGCCTCTCTCCCCCCCCCACACACACACACCACCACCAATCATCCACATCACAGATACAGAACACTGAAGGGGTTGGGGGGGGGGAGTTGTAAGTTTAAAAGACAGGAGGAGAGCCGACTCGGCCCTCCTCCCTCCTCCCACCTCCACCCCCACCCCCCACACACACACACAACGTCAGAAGCTTGGTCCTCCAAACTGGCCGATATTGGAAGTCATGCATGATAATGATGGTGTTTTCTGTTACCGAGTGGGATTTAAATTCCTTTCACACTACCGTGCCAGTGGACCACAGTCCTTATCCTACGTCAGGCTACCAATCACTTGCCTTTCAAGTCCTCATTGGTCCTACATTAACACTTTGGTAATTCCTCTCTTGCTGAGATATCGATGGTTTCGCAAAAACCGTAACATTTGTATAGTAAACACACTCAGTTACTATTTCGCTCCTATTTCTGGAAAACTCACAGTAAACACTATCAGTTACTATTTCGCTTTTCTATGAATCGCACAATAAACACTCTATTATTTCGCTCCATTTTCCCGGAAAATTCATAGTTAACACTTTCAGTTACTATTTTGCTCGGATTGCTAGGAAACTCGTAGTAAACACTCTCAGTTACTATTTCGATCCATTTTCTTGGGCTGTACTAGTGCCTTTAAGTCAATAAAAGGCAAAGTGCAAACACCAGAATAGCGGCACTGATTGCCAGCTCCTGATAACGAACCGTTTATAGGCTTGAGAAGCAATTAATTTCCCACGAGAGTCCTGACCGTAGAACCGGGAGGGTCACGCCATGGGGTTTCACAACCAAAGATCGATCTGAGCCATCAATTCTGCAATCACTGTGAATTGATTTTTTCAAGCCACCACTTGATCAAAAAATAGATTGAGATCAGAAACTGTCAACTGACGCCGTCCTGGCGTTTTCTGTTTAATGTAAAAACCCGCTCAGAATTAAAGAGAATAGGTTTTATCCTACATACCTGAGAGAGACACTCGTGAGATAATAATCGTTTAAATCACACGTGTGTATATCATGTAAATGAGGTCATGTCAAGCAAGTCTGGCAGGGACCTGTTTTTGCACTGCTTATGATGCCAAAGTCACCGAGACAAACGTCATTATAGAAACAAAAATTGCGCTCGCTAATTACCCTCGATGAATTTTTAGAACTAACACGTCACGCCACACTTTCAGAGTGACGTTTCTTTACTTTGACGTAATAGATTGCACGAGGCTTTAGAAGAGATCTAGGTTCCAAAACAAGCGTCTTCAAGTTAGCTGCCTCGACTGCAGGAGATTTTCATTAAAATACACGTAAGTACAGTTTGTAGGATAAACAGAATACTACATGGCTTGCTGTGTCGTACCAGATTTACACTCGTTGCTTTTTCAAATAGTGAACAGCTCGCTTTCGCTCGCAGTTCAATATTTAAAAAATCCAACTCGTGTAAATCTGGTACGACACAGCAAGCCATGTGGTATTCTCTATGTATATAATGTTCGCAGAGACGAGCGTGACCCGCCTCGGTGTTCGGGTATGGTTAGCCGAGACTATCTATATGTTGTCTAGCCGATGACTTCTTTTTACATTTAGTCAAGTTTTGACTAAATGTTTTAACATAGAGGGGGGAATCGAGACGAGGGTCGTGGTGTATGTGTGTCTGTCTGTCTGTCTGTGTGTGTGTGTAGAGCGATTCAGAGAAAACTACTGGACCGATCTTTATGAAATTTGACATGAGAGTTCCTGGGAATGATATCCTCAGACTTTTTTTCATTTTTTTGATAAATGTCTTTGATGACGTCATATCCGGCTTTTCGTGAAAGTTGAGGCGGCACTGTCACGCTCTCATTTTTCAACCAAATTGGTTGAAATTTTGGTCAAGTAATCTCCGACGAAGCCCGGACTTCGGTATAGCATTTCAGCTTGGTGGCTTAAAATTTAATTCATGACTTTGGTCATTAAAAATCTGAAAATTGTAAAAAAAAAATTTTTTTTATAAAACGATCCAAATTTACGTTCATCTTATTCTCCATCATTTTCTGATTCCAAAAACATATAAATATGTTATATTTGGATTAAAAACAAGCTCTGAAAATTAAAAATATAAAAATTATGATCAAAATTAAATTTTCGAAATCAATTTAAAAACACTTTCATCTTATTCCTTGTCGGGTCCTGATTCCAAAAACATATAGATATGATATGTTTGGATTGAAAACACGCTCAGAAAGTTAAAACGAAGAGAGGTACAGAAAAGCGTGCTATCCTTCTCAGCGCATCTACTACCCCGCTCTTCTTGTCAATTTCACTGCCTTTGCCATGAGCGGTGGACTGACGATGCTACGAGTATACGGTCTTGCTGCGTTGCATTGCCTTCAGTTTCATTCTGTGAGTTCGACAGCTACTTGACTAAATGTTGTATTTTCGCCTTACGCGACTTGTTATATTTAGTCAAGTTTTGTTTTTAGTTGATCATAGTATGATGCCTACAGATTGACTATATGTTTTTATATCGCTTCACGCGACTTGTTATTTTTTACATTTAGTCAAGTTTTGACTAAATGTTTTTAACATAGAGGGGGAATCGAGATGAGGGTCGTGGTGTGTGTATGTGTGTGTGTGTGTGTGTGTGTGTGTGTGTGTGTGTGTGTGAGTGTGTGTGTATGTGTGTGTGTCTGTCTGTCTGTGCGTGTGTGTGTGTAGAGCGATTCAGACCAAACTACTGGACCGATCTTTATGAAATTTGACATGAGAGTTCCTGGGAATGATATCCCCGGACATTTTTTTCTTTTTTTCGATAAATGTCTTTGATGACGTCATATCCGGCTTTTTGTAAAAGTTGAGGCGGCACTGTCACACCCTCATTTTTCCATCAAATTGATTGACATTTTTGTAAAGCAATCTTCGACAAAGGCCGGACTTCGGTATTGCATTTCAGCTTGGTGGCTTAAAAATTAATTAATGACTTTGGTCATTAAAAATCTGAAAATTGTACTTTTTTTTTTCTTTTATAAAACTATCCAAATTTACGTTCATCTTATTCTATATCATTTCCTGATTCCAAAAACATATAAATATGTTATATTTGGATTAAAGACAAGCTCTGAAAATTAAAAATATAAAAATTATGATCAAAATTAAATTTCCGAAATCGATTTAAAAACAATTTCATCTTATTCTTTGTCGGTTCCTGATTCCAAAAACATATAGATATGATATGTTTGGATTAAAAACACGCTCAGAAAGTTAAAACGAAGAGAGGTACAGAAAAGCGTGCTATGCAGCACAGCGAAACCACTACCGCGCTGAACAGGCTCGTCAGTTTCACTCCGTTATGCACAAGCGGCGGACTACGGTCATTGTGAAAAAATGCAGTGCGTTCAGTTTCATTCTGTGAGTTCCACAGCTTGACTAAATGTAGTAATTTTGCCTTACGCGATTTGTTTTAAATTTGCTTTATTGCGTGTTTGTGAGTCCCAAGGACAGATTGTAAGAAAAGGCACCAGCCTTAAATCTTAACCCTTGTAAAATATAATCCAGTATAAATTCTCTCTCTTTCTCTCTCTCTCTCTCTCTCTCTCTCTCTCTCTCTCTCTCTCTCTCTCTCTCTCTCTCTCTCTCTCTCTCTCTCTCTCTCTCTCTCTCTCTCTCTCTCTCTCTCTAAGTATGTATTTGTTGAATTTTATGCGTGACTATAATTTATAACTGTGCACATACTATTGCTGTTATTTTAACCACTATTGTAAGGGGCTGTGGCCTTAAAGTAAACGTTTTAACCGTCCTGGTGTAGACCTACCAACTTGAACTTTTACTATCTTTCTGGTTTTATCCCCGGGAGACTTTTGCTTCACCGTGAGGCGGGGATGGTGGTTGGAGATGTGTAGAGAGAGAGCGAGACAGAGAGGCAGAGAGACAGATAGAGAAAGAATAAGGGAACGTCAGAGAGAAAAAGAGAGACAGAGAGTCTCTTAGGATTGGAACACACACATACACACACACACACACACACACACACACGTACACATACGCGCGCACCCAGAACTAAAGAAAGAAAGAACAAGAAGGGCAAAGCCCATACGACTCACATGCTTTACACATTTTTCCTACCAAAATACATGTGACCTTGACCCAAGGTCAAGGTCATCCAAGGTCATGCAACACAAAGCTGTTAATTCAAGACATAGGAAGTACAATGGTGCTTATTGGCTCTTTCTACCATGAGATATGGTCACTTTTAGTGGTTCACTACCTTATTTTGGTCACATTTCATAAGGGTCAAAGTGACCTTGACCTTGATCATATGTGACCAAATGTGTCTCATGATGAAAGCATAACATGTGCCCCACATAATTTTTAAGTTTGAAACAGTTATCTTTCATAGTTCAGGGTCAAGGTCACTTCAAAATATGTATACAATCCAACTTTGAAGAGCTCCTGTGACCTTGACCTTGAAGCAAGGTAAACCAAACTGGTATCAAAAGATGGGGCTTACTTTGCCCTATATATCATATATAGGTGAGGTATTGAATCTCAAAAACTTCAGAGAAAATGGGAAAAATGTGAAAAATAGCTGTTTTTTAGGCAACATTTATGGCCCCTGCGACCTTGACCTTGAAGCAAGGTCAAGATGCTATGTATGTTTTTTGGGGCCTTGTCATCATACACCATCTTGCCAAATTTGGTACTGATAGACTGAATAGTGTCCAAGAAATATCCAACGTTAAAGTTTTCCGGACGGACGGACGGACGGACGACTCGGGTGAGTACATAGACTCACTTTTGCTTCGCACGTGAGTCAAAAAACCAATAAAATCCCAATCAAACAAACAAAGGAAAATGACCAACCAGTCCAAATTAAACAGACAGACATAGGAAAAGCGTTGTTAATAAATAAATTCCCGAAGATTATGGATCTACATCTTGGGCATGCTTTAGCTCGGGGGGGAGGGGGGGGGGGGGGGGTCCTTACAGCTTTAGTACTCCGAATTTCCTCAGGTTTTTGTGATGGAAGGCATCAATGACAATATCCTGAGATATAATCTTATCTGACAGCAGTAGCAGGAAAGAAACACCAAATAAACAACAACAACTAACGCAACAACAACAACAACAAAACAATGAACAAAACAGAAAAAAAATGTCAAAACGAACGATAGAAGCAGTGAAGAGAAAAACAAGTCGCGTAAGGCGAAAATACAACATTTAGTCAAGTAGCTGTCGAACTCACAGAATGAAACTAAACGCAATGCAACGCAGCAAGACCGTATACTCGTAACATCGTCAGTCCACCGCTCACGGCAAAGGCAGTGAAATTGACAAGAAGAGCGGGGTAGTAGTTGCGCTGAGAACGATAGCACACTTTTCTGTACCTCTCTTCGTTTTAACTTTCTGAGCGTGTTTTTAATCCAAACATATCATATCTATATGTTTTTGGAATCAGGAACCGACAAGGAATAAGATGAAAGTGTTTTTAAATTGATTTCGACAATTTAATTTTGATAATAATTTTTATATATTTAATTTTCAGAGCTTGTTTTTAATCCAAATATAACATATTTATATGTTTTTGGAATCAGCAAATGATGGAGAATAAGATGAACGTAAATTTGAATCGTTTTATAAAAGAAATATTTTTTTTACAATTTTCAGATTTTTAATGACCAAAGTCATTAATTAATTTTTAAGCCACCACGCTGAAATGCATTACCGAAGTCCGGGCTTCGTCGAACAATACTTGACCAAAATTTCAACCAATTTGGTTGAAAAATGAGGGCGTGACAGTGCCGCCTCAACTTTCACGAAAAGCCGGATATGACGTCATCAAAGACATTTATCAAACAAAATGAAAAAAACGTATGGGGATATCATACCCAGGAACTTTCATGTCAAATTTCATTAAGATCGGTCCAGTAGTTTGGTCTGAATCGCTCTACACGCACGCCCACGCACGCGCACACACACACACACACACACACACACACACACACACACACACACACACACACATACACACACACATACACCACGACCCTCGTCTCGATTCCCCCCTCGATGTTAAAACATTTAGTCATAACTTGACTGAATGTAAAAAGGAGTTCTGATGCAAATAACCTTTAAATACACACAGACAATAATTGAGAAGTTTGGGCATCAAAATAAATAACTGCAAGTAAATAACTGACTTGCACATTGACCACAACTTACGAGTGATTGGAAGAGAAACTGAACAATTTTAGCCTGGGAAGCATCACATTCAATGAACGGCAGGTGAAACGAATTAACATTTGCATATATATATGTAAGCCTATTCCTTTACTTGGTCATTAATTCCGCACACTGACAAATATGCGAGAGAAAGAATAGGAAGGGAAATAAGTCAGAGGAGAAAGAGTGTAAAGGAAGAGAGTGTGTGCCTGTGGGCCAGCACAGAGTACACAGAGGATCCCCCTTTTTAGACTGCAGCAGCAAGTCTGAAAAATCAGGTCACAACAGTGAGCGAGTCATAACAGGGAGATCAGACGTTATGACCAGAAAATTAAACAAGTCGCATGAGGCGAAATGACTACATTTAGTCAAGCTGTCGATCTCACAGAATGACACTGAACGCACTGCCCTTTTTTCACCAAGACCGTATAGCATCGTCAGTCCCCCGCTCGTGGAAAAGGCAGTGAAATTGACAAGCCAGAATAGCGCGGTAGTGGTTGCGCTGAGCAGGACAGCATACTTTTCTGTATCTCTTTTCTTTTAAACTTTCTGAGCTTGTTTTTAATCCAAAAATAACATATATATTTATATGATTTTGGAATCAGGAACCAACAAAGAATAAGATAAAAATTGATTTTAAATCGATTTCAGAAATTTAATTTTAATCATAATTTTTATATTCTTAATTTTCAGAGCTTGTTTTTAATCAAAATATAACATATTTTATATGTTTTTGCAATCAGAAAATGATGAGAAATAGGATGAAATTAATATTAATTACAATTTTCAGATTTTTAATGATCAAACTCATTCATTAATTATTAAGCCTCCTAGCTGAAATGCAATACCAAAGTCCAGCCTTCCTCAAAGATTGCTTGACAAACAATTCAATCAATTTGGTTGAAAATTGAGAGTGTGACAGTGCCGCCTCAACTTTCACAAAAAGCCGGATATGACGTCATCAAAGACATCTATCAGAAAAATGAAAAATACTTCTGGTGATATCTTACCCAGGAACTCTCATGTGAAGTTTCATGAAGTTTTCATGAAGTCCAGTAGTTTTCTCGGATTCGCTTTATACACATACACATACACACATACACACACACACACACACACACACACACACACACACACACACACACCATGACCCTTGTCTCAATTCCCCGTTTATGCTAAAACATTTAGTCAAAACTTGACTAAATGTAAAAAAAAAAGAGCGAGGTCTTAAATTAAGGGGTCTTAAAGTGGGGGACTGGGGGTTCCACTGTTCCGCTTTTGTCTACCCCATATGTGTACATGCATGCATGCGTGTGTGTGTGTGTGTGTGTGTGTGTGTGTGTGTGTGTGTGTGTGTGTGTGTGTGTGTGTGTTTATGTGTACATGTGAGTGAGTGTGTGTGTGTATGTGTGTGTTTGAGCGTGTGGGTGTGGCTCTATATAACTAATTCTCAGATAGACAAACAACAAGTCGCGTAAGGCGAAAATACAACATTTAGTCAAGCTCAGTCGAACTCACAGAATGAAACTGAACGCATTGCATTTTTCCGCAAGACGGTACACTCGTAGCATCGTCTGTCCACCGCTCGTGGCAAAGGCAGTGAAATTAACAATACAGAAAAGCGCGGTAGCGGTTGCGCTGAGGATAGCCCGCTTTTCTATATCTCGATTCTTTTTAACTCTCTGAACGTGTTTTTAATCCAAACATATCATATCTATATGTTTTTGGAATCAGGAACGGACAAGGATTAAGATAAAATTGTTTTTAAATCGATTTCGGAAATTTAATTTTAATCATAATTTTTATATTTTTAATTTTCAGAGCTTGTTTTTAATCCGAATATAACATAATTATATGTTTTTGGAATCAGAAAATGATGAACAATACGATAAACGTATTTTTGGATCGTTTTATAAAAAAATTATTTTAATTACAATTTTCAGATTTTTAATGACCAAAGTCATTAATTAAATTTTAAGCCTCCAAGCTGAAATGCAATACCAAAGTCCGGCCTTCGTCGAAAATTGCTTTGCCAAAATTTCAATCAATTTTATTGAAAAATGAGGGCGTGACAGTGCCGCTTCAACTTTTACAAAATGCCGGATATGACGTCATCAAAGACATTTATCGAAAAAATAAAAAAAAAAGGTCCGGGGATATCATTCCCAGGAACTCTCATGTCAAATTTCATAAAGATCGGTCCAGTAGTTTAGTCTGAATCGCTCTACACACACACACACAGACAGACACACACATGTATACACCACGACCCTCGTCTCGATTCCCCCCTTGACTAAATGTAAAAACAAACTGTGTAGACAGACAGACATACAGACAGACACACATGCACATTGCGGACAAATACAATTCAACTTACTTGGGTCTTGTCTTTTTTCTGAAGAGTGGCTCTGTGTTCTCGTACAGTTCAGATGACCTTGGGGAATTCTTAGCCTGAGTATAAGGATAACCCACTGCAAGGTCAAGGCCGCGAGGGTCAGGGTGACTTAGCTGAACTTCAGGCATGGCTGTCCTTTTCCGCTTCCTATGACCTGGAACAGCAAATATATTGTAGTTATACTCAAAAATCACAGCCGAATGTCTTTTTGCAACCCCAATTTTTTTGTCAACCCGCAAAAGACTCTCTGATCTTCCGATTTGATCAAACTTTCAAAAACTTTGGAAAGGTTTGCTTGAGGGTTTTCATTGTAAAAAAAACATTAAATAAAATTATGCTATAATGTTTTTCATTGTTGACATTCTTATTATCATTTGTAGAGAACATCCCATCTTGTGAAAGAAAAGGCGCTACAAACAAGACTCGGTAGCAGCAAATATATTCTACTGGCAGGTTTCACAGTATTGATTTCAGCCATTTCCCATTTTCTCACACTTCCAGTCAAACATAAAACTGTGAAATACTGTGAACATGGATGTTATTGTAATTAATTAGGATCAGTACCACACAAAACAAAGAAAAAAATTATACGCAGAGTCTTTTTTTCCATAGAAAATCAAGCGAAACGAAAGTTGCCCCCAAAACGTGAAAATCTATCAAACAAACTTGATGCAAGCCTGACTCCAGAAAGAAGACTGAAAACCACTAATACTAAATGATTTACATAAAGTTTAAACATATAACAGATTTTCACAACAAAGTTCCTTGCCTGAGGCTGTCTATATGTTTGCATGCAGATGTCCTTGATCAGAACGCCATTTTCACCTAAACCGGCCGGCGAAATGTTTTTTTTCACATTTCAAGGTCTCCATACACTAACAAAAGTCACATGTTTTGAAAGTGTATTTATGTGTGTACAAGATAAAAACAGATAAGTACTTCTTTATCATTTTTTTAATGGCAGAAATAAACTTATACTATCGATACCCCCTAATTTAGAAAACGGCAAGAAGAGCCAAGATACCTGTTTCATTAACAAGGAACACTTTTTTGTTCATAAAAAGACACTCAGTCATTTTGATATAAAATAATAATCAATTGCATACATATATGAATACAGAATGTTAAACAAATCTACTTTTATTTTAAGTGGAAAAAACACACAACAAAAAACACGCACATAAGTGACGCACACAAACTGAAGGCTTACCACCAAAGACTGTGGGTACCCTAACTACTCTCCTCACATAGGGAGGGGGGAGATAGAAGGATCCCTAAACAAAGCCTGCCTCAACACGACTTTAGTAGGTAGCCGTGCCTGCTTGGTCATCCAATTATGCCGTCGAAAAACAGAAACAAAGAAGAACAAGTCGCGTAAGGCGAAAATACAAAATTTAGTCAAGCTGTCGAACTCACAGAATGAAACTGAACGCAATGCAATTTTTCAGCAAGACCGTATACTCGTAGCATCGTCAGTCCACCGCTCGTGGCAAAGGCAGTGGAATTGACAAGAAGAGCGGGGTAGTAGTTGCGCTGAGAAGGATAGCACGCTTTTCTGTACCTCTCTTCGTTTTAACTTTCTGAGCGTGTTTTTAATCCAAACATATCATATCTATATGTTTTTGGAATCAGGAACCGACAAGGAATAAGATGAAAGTGTTTTTAAATTGATTTCGAAAATTTAAAGGCACAGTAAGCCTCCCGTAAACCATCACAGAGCTCCCCGAGCGTCTACATACAGTACAAGCATACTTCCATTTGAACGCTCACCGAACGGGAACATCCTGGCTGCTTTCTGCCGAGCGTGAGAAATTTTCAAAGAATTTATTTTCGTGGACTTCTCCTTAACAACAATTGCGCCTCGTTTTGGTGCTGGCCGGGACGGCTGTTATGAATATGATACCGGAAATCACGCCCGGACAGTAAGCCTCCCGTAAACCATCACAGATACTGTCAGGCTTTTACACACAGTACAAACACCCTTCCATTTGAACGCTCACCAAACGGGAACATCCTTGGTATGGTGCCCTACGTAAAGAGCGAGCAATTTTTAAAGAATTAATTTTGCAGATTGTCTCGAACACTTTTTGGACCCATTCTGAACTCAGGTCAAAAATGAGTTACTTCCCTTCTATCGATGTAAACTGTCGATAGCCGTGGATCGATGATTATCAGAATGTTTTTGGACCGTGGTGCGTTTTTGCGCTAGACCTAACTTTTAAAATCTAAATAATAAATTGACAGCTTGTTACAAAATTCTTTAATCATAAAAGAATGTTTTTCATCAAGACAAGATCAGAAAAGCCCGGAAGCAGGGTCACGCAAGGGTCGTCGCAGACGACGGTTTACAGTGCATATCGCCGTTCCTCTCAACAGTCAAAAGCCATCGCTAGAGTTCTTGTGAACCACAGCCGTTTGTTTCGTGCATAAAAACGTGCTATTGTAGATAAGCTCACATCGAGTCACATTCAAATGACTAACTGACGACTACATTGTGAAAAAGGGAAACTGGATGACACGAGTTCACGATGGCTCAGGGGTAAGATAAACCACGCAAAAATAAATTCTTTGAAAATTGTTCGCTCTTCACGGAGGGCACCTAGGATGTTCTCAATCGGTGAGTGTTTAAATGAAAGGGTGTTTGTACTGTGTGTAAAAGCCTGACCGTATCTGTGATGGTTTACGGGAGGCTTACTGTGCCTTTAATTTTGATCATAATGTTTATATTTTTAATTTTTAGAGCTTGTTTTTAATCCAAATATAACATATTTATATGTTTTTGGAATCAGAAAATGATGAAGAATAAGATGAACGTAAATTTGGATCGTTTTATAAATTATTATTTTTTTTTACAATTTTCAGATTTTTAATGACCAAAGTCATTAATTAATTTTTAAGCCACCAAGCTGAAATGCAATACCGAAGTCCGGCCTTCGTCGATGATTGCTTGGCCAAAATTTCAATCAATTTGATTGAAAAATGAGGGTGTGACAGTGCCGCCTCAACTTTTACAAAAAGCCGGATATGACGTCATCAAAGGTATGTATCAAAAAAAAGAAACAAAACGTCCGGGGATATCATTCCCAGAAACACTCATGTAAAATTTCATAAAGATCGGTCTAGTAGTTTGGTCTGAATCGCTCTACACACACACGCACACACACACATACACCACACCCTTGTCTCGATTCCCCCCTCAACGTTAAAACTTTAGAAGACACTTGCAAGGCAAATTTTCGCGCCGCGGTGCCGATGACGCAAATAACTCTCGCGACAAAACGATTGGTCCGTAAAATCGCGTCATCAACCGGTTCATGAATGGCCCGTGTATGAATGGCATTCCTTCTGTTGTGATGACGTGCGCACCTCGTCATTGATGTGACTTGGAAAATCGGTCGGATTTAGGTACCCCCAAGATCTTATGTCGAAATTAGATACCTTTACCCTACCGATCCAGAACTGCAAAGGAAACGTTAATCAAACTTCTATAATCATTGAAAAAGCTAAAAATCTGATCGAGCATGAAGAGGTAGCGATCGTGTGGTAGCGATCGTTGGCTGACAGACGGCATATTACTCGACAAAAAGGCAACAAAAACAATAAAATCTCACCTGAAAAAATAATCACAAATCACGCCTTCGGCCTCAACTGTGAAAAGTGTGTAATATGTCACATACGGCATAGGATTGCCCGAAAATGACAACGAAAGTGAAAGTAGCGATCGTTGGAAACCCCTGACAGACGACGGTCGGACATTCCAAGAAATGGACACGGCGCGGAATTTCGCGAAATTTCGGTCATTGTAAATGCTTTCCTATGAAGTACAGACTATAAAGGTGTGTTTTCAATGTCAAAATAAAATCATGTTATCATTTCTTGTGGTAAAATAAGCTTACTTGGTTTATCTGTGAAGACTTAGTTTTTCGGACAGACAGCTTCCAGTTCTCGATTCGATTTTTTGTGTGCAAAATATGTAATGCAAAATTCATATTTGTGCTTTTGTTTTTGTTTGTATGGTTAGATATTGCAGCTCTGCTATCAAATATGACCATTCAGTGTGAATTGAGTGCCTTTTCGTTTCAATTTTCACATCAATGGTTGGCTTCTGTCATGCAGAAGGAAATGGCGTCTGTCAGGATTCACACGATCGCTACCAAACACATGTGCATAAAATGCCAACAAAACAACTCAAACGATTTTTTTTTTTAGAATTGTATTCAAAATGACACATTTGTGCATTGCATATGAAAAAAAACACTGAGAAAATTGGTTCAGCAAGTTAGAAATCAGAGCACATTGTGCAGTCAATAGAATGTCTCAATACCGTGAAACCTGCCTACTGCTACGCTAAGATTTTGTACTTCCTCATAGCTACAACCTTTGTGAAATGTAAGTTCACAGTCCTCCTCTGTTATCATAATTGTGTATGCTTGGGAAGGTCTACTGGCCAGCCAGCTTTAAAGGCAGACTGGTTATTTACATAGTTTTATTAACATTTCTTGTAAATGTGCAGCATACTTTCAAGACTGTGAGTGATTACGGTTAGTACAGAAACTATGATACTGCCTCACAATATGGTTGCTTCTGATAACAACTGATAATGTATTTGCATAAGGATTTGTCACCAATCATTCCAGCAGCATTCATTCAGAGGGATTAAACTCATTAAAAGATTGGTTCTCAGCTCCTACCCTTTAGCCAGAAAAGATATGAAAAAAAATATTATATAACTCATATAAAGTTTGTTTCATTTCTTACGTTATAAACCTTTGTGACTTTAACTTGAATCTTGAAATTTGGGTGTAAAGCTCTTGGTTGTGACCGGCTGCTGCCGCCTCGTCCAGGGTTTTATCTATAGTCACTAATGCAGATAATAAAGTTTCACAACCCCGTGAACTGCAGGTAGACAGTACAATATCAACCAGTCTTGGGAAGATCAAAACCAGTTCAAATGACACTTGCACACAGGTTTGTGCAATTAATTGCACTACAAAAGGCACTACAAAAGGCACTAGTGAGCCATTGTTCAAACACAATTTCCTCAACTGTTCAGTGTCAGCAATAGGCCTTATAGTGTTGCTCTATTGTTGTCTGCGTGCATTACACGCCCCTGAGGAAGGTCTTTGGCCAAACATTTGGGTAGCCAACTTATCTTGTTTGTTTGTTTTTACTGTTCAACTATATATATACCCAGGCAGCATGTGATGCCACTGAAACGGTGCCAGTGACGCAACTTGGTATAGCAGCAGAATATCTTTGGTGAGCACCACTAACTGATAGTGATATATATGTTTACAAGTTACATCACTGGTCGATACACAAGCTTCAGTAGGGGATTTAAAGAACTGTCAAGTGTAGGGCTGATTTGACTTGTTGTCGCATGCGGTTTCGTATGCATACCGTTGGTACTGGTTTTTATAACTGTTATCTGCTAAATCAAATACTAGCACCAATGCCCGTTTTGAGGTGTTGTGGATGCAGATTTATATCTGGGCTTGGCTAGGTTTATCATCTAAAGAGCACTGGTTGCTTGTGCAAAAGCCTGCCACATGACTTCTTGAATGCGTATGTATACGTGTGTATAACTGGTTTTTACTTTTTGTAAGTAGCATTAGTACTATCAGACATATCTATAGCAACAACAAAATAAAACACAAATTTATATATATATATTCTTCTCTGTAGTATGTTTTTCCCCCATCAAAGCAACAGGTTTTCTCTTACATTGATTTGAGACATCCCTTTTAAGTCGTACATTTGAAAAGTGTGCGTGAGTGTGCTTGTGTAGGTGTGTATGTGCACAGTGTGTGTATGTGTGTGTGTGTGTGTATGTGTGTGAGTCAGTGAGTGAGAGAAAGAGAGAGAAAGAGAGAGAGAGAGAAAGAGAGAGAAAGAGAGAGACGGAGAGAGAGAGAGAGAGAGAGAGAGAGAGAGAGAGAGAGAGAGAGAGAGAGAGAGAGAGAGAGAGAGAGAGAGAGAGAGAGAGAACACAACCAAGCAACAACAATTCGTCAATTGTGTTTACTTTCTTACCTGCGACTTCAAGGTTTCTCTTTCCAAGCTATAGGCTACTCACTTCGAGCTACAAATTCGAATCTACACCAACTCAAAAACAACTCCAAATGATCAAATTATCGCCATATAATTCAGGATACAACTGAGACATCTGTTATTTGGATAGTGTTGTGAATCGTGTCTCAGTCTAACTCGAACGGCGTCTTGCGCCATTTTTGTTTCCATGGCTTACTTCCGGTTTGGCAAAGGAAAATAAGAATCGGAACTCTTCGAAGGTATTCATTAGATTTGATTTAGAAAGGGATATAGATTGTCATGGAACTATCAATTAGTCATTCTGTCGTTGTCTTTCGTGTAGATTTTGTTTTTGTTACCGAAACAAGTCTTCTTCTTTTTTTTTTTTTTTACATGTATCAGTTTCAGCTTCAAGGGAGATAATTTCTAATTGAAATGGTAGCACAATCATGCACACTTACCTCCCATTTATCTCTCATTCACTGCCTGTAAATATATTTTCTCCACACACACACACGCGCGCACACACCGGGACACCTACCTCGAACATGAGGGGGGGGGGGGGTGGGGGGGTAATGGGGAGGCGTTGCCGGTAGTATTCTGATTGTCCTTAATGAGGAAATTTCGGGATGCGCTTACTGTAGGGATTGTGTACTGTGCTAAGCTGCAGGTGTTTTTTGTGTGTGTATTTTTAAGTTTGTTGTTGTTGTCCCCTGCGCTATTAGGCTGGACGTTCACTGTGGGTTCTTTGTTGTGGCTGACTTGTGGCATGCGTCGAAGTCGCATTTGATTCCACGCAGGTATACTGAAGGACTCTGTTCAAAGGCAGCCTGAGCCGCTGCGGCCGTCAGCCCCTAACGGTGTTATCTTCCAAGCCCCCCCCCCCCCCCCCCATCCACATCACCCCCATCACGCACGCACACACACACACTCACGCACACACACACACACACACATACACACACTCACACACACACACACACACACTCACACGCACACACACACAAACACGCACACACACACGTGCGCGCGCCGCGCACAAACACACAAAAACACTGACAACAAAACACACACACACACACACACACACACACACCGGCACACACACACACACGCACACACACACACACAAAGGGAAAACATGATCCTGTCTCCATCCATGCACAGAGAAAACAAGTCGCGTAAGGCGAAATTACTACATTTAGTCAAGCTGTGGAACTCACAGAATGAAAGTGAACGTAGTCCGCCGCAAGTGCAAAAGGCAGTGAAAGTGACGAGCCTGTTTGGCGCTGTAGCGGTTGCGCTGTGCTTCATATAGCACGCTTTACTGTACCTCTCTTCGTTTTAATTTTCTGAGCGTGTTTTTAATCCAAACATATCATATCTATATGTTTTTGGAATCAGGAACCGACAAGGAATAAGATGAAATAGTTTTTAAAACGATTTCGGAAATTTAATTTTAATAATAATTTTTATATTTTTAATTTTCAGAGCTTGTTTTTAATCCAAATATAACATATCTATATGTTTTTGGAATCAGAAAATGATGAAGAATAAGATGAACGTAAATTTGGATCGTTTTATATAAAAAAAATTTGTTTAGAATTTTCAGATTTTTAATGACCAAAGGCATTAATTAATGTTTAAGCCACCATGCTCAAATGCAATACCGAAGTCCGGCCTTCGTCGAAGATTGCTTTGCCAAAATTTCAATCAATTTGATTGAAAAATGAGGGTGTGACAGTGCCGCCTCAACTTTTACAAAAAGCCGGATATGACGCCGACGCGTCATCAAAGACATTTATCGAAAAAAAGAAAAAAATGTCCGGGGATATCATTCCCAGGAACTCTCATGTCAAATTTCATGAAGATCGGTCCAGTAGTTTAGTCTGAATCGCTCTACACACACACACACGCACACACACACACACAAACACCTCGACCCTCGTCTCGATTCCCTCTCTATGTTAAAACATTTAGTCAAAACTTGACTAAATGTAAAAAGATCGATCCCGTCTCCATCCACACGTGGAGCACACATTTCAACTCAAAAAAAAGAAACAAAACGTCAGTGCAGAGTAAGGTTTTGATTAATTCATCATTTCTCTTTTATTCTGATAAAATCAAACACTGTTTTTAGAGTAGCGTGTTGTGGAAAGGGTATACCTGATTTCTAGGGCATTCCCAGTTGATGTTTTGTAGTGGTTACGGCAGCTCTTTGTGCCATCTCCATAGAGTGAAAAATTAATGATTGCACCAGTTTTTGAGCAATGAATGTTTTCACCAAACTAGGGAATTTCAATCGAACTGTTGAATTGGCAGCATCCGTTTATTGGCAGCTTCCGTTCAATATGACTAACGAGCTCGTAAGTGTTTTTTTAGAAAGTGACTCGGTAATGTCTTACATCATGACGCTGATGTTTTGCAAAAAAACAGAAGTTGTGATGTGTTTGTACTGTACCATATTCTCCCCGTTATAGTAGGAAAGGGAAGATAACCCACGACCATAATGTTAGTGTAACTATCATGCTAATGTCTCTAGCTGACAAGAATCCTTCGTGCTTCAGCTCTATCTTTCTATTCAATTGTCATCCTCAGAGTGATATGGCACACCAATGTTGAAACGTATGTACGCCTGTTTCTTAGAACGCATTTTATATAAAAATTATAAATGAATAGGCTCGCGTGCAATATACACAATCATATTGCTTGACGTCAGTTTTAAGTTGTTTGATTATATGTAATGTGCTCAGGAAACGCCAACCAACGACATCGTCGCAACAACAACCCCAAAAGACAAAAAAAAATTAATCTAGGTCGCAAACTAATTACATTTCCGGTAACACACACACATTACTTCAAAAACGTCTTGTTGTGTCAATACAACGGGTAACATTAATGTTATGCTTTATGAGTTTTATTTGCAGTGTTAGACCGGCTAAAATAACATCATCACTCCTGTTCACAACCCATTCCTATTGGTCTCGCCAATACGTAACATAATTACTCTGAAATTATAAACACCCGGTAACCGTTTGGAATGAAACTTTAAGCGCTATCTCATTAGGACTTAGGGATGTTTTTGATGAATTGACATTTCCTTCTTTTATTCCAAACAAGCCATGCGTTGGCTCCGCAGCACAGCATCCAACTTGCAAAGGATATTTAATTCACATGCGGTACTTTGTCACAGTAACAGTTTGATATCGTCGTCACATACAAAATTAATGATCACACCAGATTTTTATCGAAGTTCACACAACAAATCGAATTGAATAGAGAGATGGATAACGATACATATATTACTACCAAAACAGCTGGATAGCTAGCATAGATGCATGATTGATAGACACAGACAGACAGACAGACAGACACATAGACAGTTAGGTTGATAGACACATCAATCCTTAGATACAAAGACAGATAGATCCATCGATAATTATATAAATTATAAAAATACAGAATTTGCATAGCACGGATGTTATTAAGGCGCAAACACTACTGTTAACATATCTATACTTTTTTTGGTCAGGAAATAATAAATACAATAAAACACTTTTATTTAAGTCTGCGAAGAATTCTTAATTTGATTCAGAAAAGGATGTTGCCACACTTGGCTGTCTACTATTTTGTGTAAAACTAAAACTGACGTCATCAAACATGGTGCTTAAAATGACAATAGCCCGTCGGAATATTATCAGGAAGATTTCAAGTTTCATGAGCAGCTGTCTTGCAGGTTTTTGGTTTTTGTTTAATCGCAGCACACACACACACACACACACACACACACACACACACACACACACACGCACGCACGCACGCACGCGCACACACACACACACATATGCAGACACCGCCCACACACACACACACACACACACACACACACACACACACACACACACACACACAGGCATATTGCACGGGGGGAGGGGGGGCACATATACACACACATGTACAAATCCTCGCTTTCCCCTCGATTTTCCAGTCACAAGTATTATAATGTATTATCTAATTTTGCTGAAGTTAACGATGTAAAAATAAGAGCTTTTCGACAAGGATGTAGCAGTTCTAAACATCCTGGTTGATTAGAAAATTGATCTGTATTCTGATTAAGCGATTTATTGTTCCTCAGCAGGGGCGGATCAGTTCATTGTATGGGGGAGGTTTTCAAAAGTATATTGTGAAGATATGGGTGTGAAGGCGCGAAGCGCCGAGCCGACGGCGCGAAGCGCCAAGCTTGCTAGGGGGGGGGGGGGGGGGCGGGGGCATGCCCCCCCGACAAATTTTGAAAAAAAGGATGCAATATGGTGCAATCTGGTGCATTCTGAGGTTGATCACTACCAGTTTCAGGCAGCAGATTTTGTCACTGATGAATACCCCAAAAATTGAAACTCAATATAAGATAAAGAAATGCACCATAAATATATTTTTATTTTTTGGCTGGGGGGGGGGGGGGGGGGGGGTCCGGAAACCCCAGAAAACACCCCCCCCCCCCCTCGTCCGCCTCTTGTGTGCGGCCACCGCTGCACCACGCCATGAAACGGAAAGTTATGGCGCCTTACCAGCGCCAAAACTACATAATTAAATGTATTAACTTTTCCGTGAAGATTGTGATCATTATGTGTTCAAGTCTAATTGCGTCGTAATTTCGGTTTTAGCGCACCATGCCTCGTGTCAGTTGAGGTTGAATGCGCATGGGTGAGACTGTTATACCGGCCACAGAAAACGTCTCTCGATTCGATGTTGTTGTCCATAGACAATATAAGTTCTATAATCAGATGCAAACGAATAATTAGAGGTGAGCGCTATTGTAGACAACCGTGTCTTTATACAGCTGCCTGTCCGACAACTTGTTGAATAAGGATCGAATTATATCGAAAGATATTTGTGAAAGTGTGAGAGCAGTGCCAATTGAAAAGCCGTCTGCTACCGTCAGACCGAGGCAGAAGGCCGGAGTAACTCGTTCAGCTCAGTTTCTACGGCATTCAGCTTTCTCACCCGGCCGGCCTCGTTGATCTAGTATAAACTCCACACTGAAAAGCCCCCCTCCCTTTCATAGAACAACATGTACTGATGATCGAGCTTAAGTACTTTAATTTCATGTGGTCAAATTCGTTAAACCAAATTATTTTATTTAAAACTTTGAAATTTGCTTCATTCTAAAATTCCTTTCCTTCTCATTCAAGGGACGTAACCACTCAATGCACGTTTTTGAAGAAATCGAATTTTGGGGTGAAATCTCCTCAATGTCACCACAAATTTCCTTCACTTGCAAGAAACTGACATGCTTTTCTTCCTTAAATAAGTGTACTTCTTTAATTTGACCAGGAAACAACATTTCAGTCTCTAGTATATATATGTCGAATTAGAAAGCTAAATGCCGGAGAAAGCTAAACCCGTTACTGGCATCAGTCGTGCTGGCATGTCAGTGCAGACGCTAAAAGTCAGTCTGCTATGAGTGAAAACGAGGCGAGAGCTTTTAAAGTCAGTGGCGCAATTACGCCGTGGCCAAAACTGAAAATTAGTCATCTCGTAACATTGAGAATTACACAGAACACGTCTTAATTATAATTTTCACGTGACAATGGTAACCCTAGGTTTTGGTGCTGGTAAGCCGTCATAGAAAGTCGATCACGTGTATATAATTATGTTTCACCTGATGTGTGACTCGCCACAGAGCGCATCGTCAAGTCAGGTACAACTCCGTTCATCGATTTACAAATTTAAAATCCAGCACAGGACACTCCACCGTCATGTTAGGACTTCACCCACTCTCAATTCATCAGTTGTTTGTCTTCGTCTGTTTCCGAGTCGTATGGATTCAGGGTCAAGGCGAAACTCAGTTCCCAGTTCGTCTTTGGAGTCGGACGACTTTCCAGACCGTAGGAGAGTCGTGGTGCACCAAGCGTTACGAGGACTGGCAGGTGAATCACACATCACCAAAAACCTCCTGTAATGACTCTGTTTTCACAGAAGAGAACGAAGTTGGGTTCAACAAATCAATTACCATCACTGAACAGGATTTGATCAACTGCTCTGACACCTTTCTCGCAAGCCATCAGGTTTTTCAGGCCCTTGCTGTGAATCTTACGTTTCGACGCACGGTTAAAAATGAGTCCGCATCAGCCCATGGTGAAATCAAGGAAACGGATGAATTTTGCAGTTTTCAACTGCGAGCTCCGAAATCTATGTTATTTACGGTAAAGACAGAAGACTATTTACCTAACCAATATGATGTCATTCTATTCTTCAATCTGTACCGTAGTTTTATATCCTCATTTGCAGACTACACTCGACCTGGAATGATCTACTACAGTCATCACAATTTTGTTAAAGTTAGAGTGCCAAGAAGCAGTGTTGGCAAAGCGGAGTACAGTTTTCAACTTCAAGCTATTCCAGATTGTGTACGGGAACTTCAGGTGTTCTGCTTCTCTGAGAAGAAAGGTTTGTATTTTGCATTGTGCATAAGAACGCAGAAGGAGGAATAAGTATTGTAAGTTTGCAAAGTTGGGCTCATTGAATGTTTTGAAGTTACAAGAAAACAACAGATTTGTGTTTACCACTTTAAGATGATTTTATATTCAAACACACACACGCACCCACCCACACACACACACACACACACACAAAAACACACACACACACACACACACACGCGCGCAGGCACGCACACACACACACACACACACACACACACACACACACACACACGTTTTTCGGCCGAGGCGGGGCGGGGTGAGGGGAGGGGAGGGGTATGGGGGGAATTTTCTGTGGAACGATTGTCCTGCCATGGTGGGTGGGTGGGGGGCAGTTGTCTGAGGGTTGCAGTTGACCAGGGATCAGTTGTCGTGGGGGAGGGGGGGGGGGGAGGAGAGGGCAGTTTTCCGGTGGGCAATTTTCCAGGGGGCAGGTAGCCATCTTCCCTATTAAAATGCGTGTCAAATGACACATTCTGGCCAAAAATACAAATGACGTTTATGAATCGATCGGTTTTAGTTTGAATTATTTTGATGTTTTACGATTGAACGTGGACGGGTGCAGTGACCGAGTTGATAACACATCGGCCTGCTATGCGGAAGGTTGCGGGTTCGAATCCCGGCCGCGCCTAGTGGGTTAAGGTGGAGATTTTTCCGATCTCCCAGGTCAACTTATGTGCAGACCTGCTAGTGCCTTATCCCCCTTCGTGTGAACACGCAAGCAGAAGACCAAAGTACACACGGAACAGATCCTGTAATCCATGTCAGAGTTCGGTGGGTTCTCCCGAAAGCGGTTTATGGCTGCCCTAATGGTGGGGTAAAAACGGGCATACACGTAAAACCCCACTCGTGCCAAATCAAGAGTGAACGTGGGAGTCTCAGCCCATGAACGAAGAAGAAGAAGAAGAGGAACGTGGACAATCATGTTGTCTTGGTCTACTTGTGAGTTTGAGTCGGCCTCATTCAATGCATGATTTTGGGTTAATTTCGTGTGTGTCATACTGTTTTTTTCCATAAAGGTTTCATTCAGACACCCGGATGGAATGGAGTAACCAAATATCCAAACGAAATGGACAGCTGTGTGACACTGCTCATCCCTACTGACCATCTCGTCATGGTCAGTCTCGTCAGTCTGGACCTGGAGACCCTCAATGACTGTGCATATGACGCGCTCACTATCCACATTGGTAAAGATTGTCCAGGAGACGGAGAGAAAATCTGTGAAATGAAAGACTTAACTCCAACAATTTACGACGCAGCCGATGCCATTTCTTTCCAATTCATCAGTAACAATTATGTACAGAAAACTGGATTCAGGCTTTTGTATTCCTTCCATCCAAACTCAAGCAAGCCGGAGCAACTGCCAGATGGCAAGTGGAACTGCTCTGTTCCGCATTTCCCAGAATTTCAGCAGCACTTTGCATGCAGTCACACAGTTTTCTGTTCAAAGGGCCAAGACAAATTGGAATGCAGGGCAGGAAATTTGTGTGGACGGGATGCAATCAAGCTTGGAGACAGTTGCTACAGGCGGTTAACGCCATACAGTCCGTACACTTGGGACGAAGCAGCTCAATACTGCGAAAGCTCAGGAGCACAGATGATGGATCTCGACAGTGCGGAGGAGTGGAAGTTCCTCGTGAATGAAGCACAGTATCTCGGAAGTAAAAACATCTTTGTAGGACTGAAACTAGCTTCGTCAACTGTACCAGAAATGTAAGTAGAAATATTATATTTAGTATATTAGTACGGTTGCTAGAAGCGCTGACCAACAAGTGTTCAGATATTTTTCTAATTGTCATTTCTAGATAGTAAAATATGTGCTGAAAACAGTCAGCTATCGCACCATCAAGAAATCGGTTCCCTAGTACCCCTTTAAGGCTCTGGAACCACCCCGGGTGGCAATATCGGGTCGCAACAAAGAGTGTTCCCCATAGCCGGAAAGAGCCTCAACCGTGAAAGATGGAAAGAAAGGTATTGAACAAAAAAGACGCACAACACCAATGTGAACCATTTGTGTTATCATACTTATATTAAATATTGATGACCCTGGAATAAATGGGTTATTTTTAGATTTCTGACACAAAATCGCGAAAAACATGACAAATTGTCTTTTTTATAGCCTAAACTATGAAAGATTTAAAGACAAGTATTGAACACAAAAGATAGCAATGGATAATGGCAACAACATTTGCTCTCATTGTTGTACAAAATTGTTGATTGTTTTTTAATACTTTTCCGTTTTTGTGGATTTCACAAAGCATACCAATTAAACGGCAGTCCAGGTAACTCGTCCGAATTTTTGCGGCTAAGAGCCTCAACATATGAAGATAGAAAGACTATCATTGAACAAAAACTATGGTAAACACTAATGTTAATAACTTTTGATCTCACACTGATATTGAAATATTGATGACCATGCAATTAATGGGCTATTTTCAGATGTGTGGGTACAAAATCGCCCAAAACATGACAAATTGTCTTTTTTCTAGCCTAAACTATGAAAGATTTAAAGACAAGTATTGAATATAAAAGATTGAACGGGATAATAGCAACAACATTTGCACTCATTGTTGTACAAAATTGTTGATTGTTCTTGAAAATTTTCCGTTTTTGTGGATTTCACAAAGCGTACCGATTAATCGGCAACCCGTGTCAATCATCCGAATTATTTCATGCTGCGCCAAAACGATTGAAAATGGATGGAATATTAGTGTTTGAAGACAAAAGGCGCACATTGTCATGTTAAGCATATCTTGTTACACCGTATACACATCAAAATCGTGATAGCTCTTGGTTTGAATGTTACAATGTTTGATTTTGTGCAAGTTACACACATTGATACTGACAAAATGTAATGATATTCCTGGACAATATATCCAGCGCGCTCTTTGGGTCCCCAAAACACTGTACATGGTGAGTCCCATTGTGGTGCCAAAGTAGAAAATAATTATATTCACTTTAGCGATAGTATAGTCCGCAGTAGACGACATCAAATGACACAGACTGTAATGATAACTCAAAACTCGTCATCGCTTTCAGCAAACGCGTCAAAAAATGACTGGACGGAAAATCAATCAATCAATCAATCAATATGAAGCTTATATAGCGCGTATTCCGTGGGTACAGTTCTAAGCGCTTGTCGAAGAGTTGTCAACACAGGACTAACAAAGAAACTAACATCTTCAGACGGACACGAACCCTATCACACACTAGCAAACCCTGGTAAACAAACAACTGTTTAACAACAATGTACACATCAATAGCTAGGTCAAACAAAATAATATTAAGCACAAAGAAAACACCTCTCACAGAGCACAGCACAAGAATGTCTTTTGAGGCACAGCACATCACGTCGAGCATGAAAGTCGCAGCCAGCTACGGGAAGAACTGAGTCTTCAACCTACTCTTGAACGCGTCAAGAGAGGGGCTCTGGCGAAGCTCAAGCGGCAGGGAGTTCCAGACGGAGGGGCCCGCGGAGGGAAATGCACGCTGACCAGCAGATGCGAGTTTCGAGCGAGGGATGTGGAGGCGGAGAGGGTCAGCAGCAGAACGAAGGGGACGGTCGGAGGGCTGGGTGTACAGGTCCAAGGAGGATTGAAGGTACTCGGGAGCAGAGTCGTTGAGACACTTGTAGACCAGAGTGGACAGTTTGTAGGAGATTCGGGTGTTGACAGGGAGCCAGTGCAAGGAGCGAAGTAGGGGGGTGATGTGGTCTCGCTTCGTCTTCCTCAACGTCAGCCTGGCAGCGGCGTTCTGGACTCGTTGTAGGCCATGAATGGATGAGGCGGGGAGGCCAGCCAGAAGGGAGTTGCAGTAGTCCAGACGACTGAAGATGAGGGAGACAACCAGCTTGACACAGGCGTCGTGGGTGAGGTAGCGACGGATGGAGGCGATGCGTCGTAGGTGGAAAAAGCAGGTCTTGATGATGAAGGAGATGTGTGTCTGCATGGAGAGAGTGGAGTCGAGAAAGACGCCAAGGCTCTTGACAGCAGGGGAGAATGGAACAGTCGCGTCATCCAGCTGGAGGTCGGTCACAGTGAGGGAAGCAATCTTCTGTCGTGTTCCAACGAGAAGGGCCTCCGTCTTCTCACTAATTACAACATTACCTATACGAATACATAATGCATAATAGAGCATTGAAATGTACATGTATTAGTACGGTTGGTAGAAGCCCCGGACACGGACATCTTTGCCATTCTTCTCTACCACGCTGAAGCCATCAAGTTGACTGTATACCTGGATACGGGATCAGGAAAATGAGAACTGTTGCATGCCCAGAGGCACGGAGAGTTGAAATGGAGATATTCAGAACGGAAGTGTTTGATTATAATGATCTTCCTTTGCTCAGATTTCCCATCATGCCCTTGCCAACCCCCACCCCATCCCTTTCTCTGTGCACCCTTTTCCTTTACCCACACCCCTTCCTGGAGAGCGAGGGAAAGAGACAGACAAGCGGACAGACAGGCAGAGACAGGATGTCAGAGAGTGAGAGACAGACAGACAGACAGACAGACAGACAGTCAGAAATACAGGTATATACGAAGATAAAGAAAGGCTGCTGAGAGAGAGAGAGAGAGAGAAAGTGAGAGAGAGAGAGAGAGGGGGGAAGAGAGAGAGAAAGAGAAAGAGAGAGAGAGAAAGAGAGAGAGAGAGATAGAGAGAGAGAGGGGGGAAAGAGAGGGGGGAAGAGAGGGGGGAGAGAGAGAGAGCGAAAGAGAGAGAGAGAGAGAGAGAGGGGGAGAGAGAGAGAGAGAGAGAGAGAGAGAGAGAGAGAGAGAGAGAGAGAGAGAGAGAGAGAACGCACGAACGAACAAACTTTATTACTCAAGGATGGAGATTTTAGGCTCACGCCTAGTCTTACAATCTGTCCCTGCTAAACTAAACTAAGACATAAAAATAAAGACAATACAAGGACAATTGTCAATCGCAATTACACAGTATTACTAATTACAACATTACCTATACGAATACATAATGCATAATAGAGCATTGAAATGTACATGTATTAGTACGGTTGGTAGAAGCCCCGGACACGGACATCTTTGCCATTCTTCTCTACCACGCTGAAGCCATCAAGTTGACTGTATACCTGGATACGGGATCAGGAAAACACCGGCAACTGATCAACCTCTCTGAGCTTGCAGAGTCCCTCGGGCATGACTACTGTGCCACTCTTCTTGGGTTCTATGTGTACAGCGGAGAGGACTGCACCAGTGCATTCAAAGGAAAGGGGAAGGTGGGGCCCCTTAAGAAACTGGAGAAGAACCCCAAGTTTCACACGGCATTCAGGCAGCTTGGTGACGACTGGGATGTCAAACTTCGGGTGGTGAAGCAGTTGGAAGAGTTTACGTGCCTGATGTACAATTACAGTCGTGAGAAATCAGTTGATGTCGTTCGTGGAAAGCTACTCCGCAAGATGGTGGGAGACAACGAGAAACTCACGTCCAAGTGTAAGGTCGATCTAGCCCGCATGCCTCCCTGCCAATCTGCTCTGATGCCGCACATTCAGCGAGTAAACCACCGCGTTGCCCTGTACAAGCGTGCTCATGAAGGCATTCTGGAGAGGCCCAAACCCTACGACCAGGGGCAGGGATGGACGAAAAATGCAGACGGTGTCCTGGAACCCGTGTGGTGCCTCAAGCCCATCCTACCTGTGTCGCTGATCAATCTTCTGGCAGATGGTGGTTGTGAAGAAGAGGATGACGAGGAAGACGAGGAAGAAGATGAGGAGGTTGACTTTGACGCGTTTGCTGAAAGCGATGACGAGTTTTGAGTTATCATTACAGTCTGTGTCATTTGATGTCGTCTACTGCGGACTATCGCTAAAGTGAATATAATTATTTTCTACTTTGGCACCACAATGGGACTCACCATGTACAGTGTTTTGGGGACCCAAAGAGCGCGCTGGATATATTGTCCAGGAATATCATTACATTTTGTCAGTATCAATGTGTGTAACTTGCACAAAATCAAACATTGTAACATTCAAACCAAGAGCTATCACGATTTTGATGTGTATACGGTGTAACAAGATATGCTTAACATGACAATGTGCGCCTTTTGTCTTCAAACACTAATATTCCATCCATTTTCAATCGTTTTGGCGCAGCATGAAATAATTCGGATGATTGACACGGGTTGCCGATTAATCGGTACGCTTTGTGAAATCCACAAAAACGGAAAATTTTCAAGAACAATCAACAATTTTGTACAACAATGAGTGCAAATGTTGTTGCTATTATCCCGTTCAATCTTTTATATTCAATACTTGTCTTTAAATCTTTCATAGTTTAGGCTAGAAAAAGACAATTTGTCATGTTTTGGGCGATTTTGTACCCACAAATCTGAAAATAGCCCATTAATTGCATGGTCATCAATATTTCAATATCAGTGTGAGATCAAAAGTTATTAACATTAGTGTTTACCATAGTTTTTGTTCAATGATAGTCTTTCTATCTTCAAATGTTGAGGCTCTTAGCCGCAAAATATCGGACGAGTTACCTGGACTACCGTTTAATTGGTATGCTTTGTGAAATCCACAAAAACGGAAAAGTATTAAAAAACAATCAACAATTTTGTACAACAATGAGAGCAAATGTTGTTGCCATTATCCATTGCTATCTTTTGTGTTCAATACTTGTCTTTAAATCTTTCATAGTTTAGGCTATAAAAAAGACAATTTGTCATGTTTTTCGCGATTTTGTGTCAGAAATCTAAAAATAACCAATTTATTCCATGGTCATCAATATTTTAATATAAGTATGATAACACAAATGGTTCACATTAGTGTTGTGCGTCTTTTTTGTTCAAAACCTTTCTTTCTATCTTTCACGGTTGAGGCTTTTTCCGGCTATGGGGAACACTCTTTGTTGCGACCCGATATTGCCACCCGGGGTGGTTCCAGAGCCGTAAAGGGGTACTAGGGAACCGATTTCTTGATGGTGCGATAGCTGACCGTTTTCAGCACATATTTTACTATCTAGAAACGACAATTAAAAAAATATCTGAACACTTGTTGGTCAGCGCTTCTAGCCACTAAACTATATCAAGTATCACATGAATAGTGCTTGACGTGTCATCATCTTACTTCGGATTGTAGCTATACAAGCAGGGATGAAGCCCCCAAAAAAGGAAAATTACAATCATTAAATGATTTTGGCCGATGACCAATGAGATCAATGTGTCGTTTTTAAACTCAGCGACGCGGTCTGATAGGGCTAGGCCTACAAGTGTACTCAGATCTGACCGGATTGTTTATTGGTTATAAGAAAGACACTTTATGAACAAAGCTTTTTCAAATACTACCGCGGATGTCAGCTTTCCGAGTTTCCATGTCCCAGAAAAGCGAAGGAAAAAAAAAGCGGATCATAAATTTACTTCATGCGGAGATTTTGTTTAAATGGAGAAATATGTTTGCTCATGTGTGTGTGTGTGTGTGTGTGTGTGTGTGTGTGTGTGTGTGTGTGTGTGTGTGTGTGTGTGTGTGTGTGTTGGGCTACTTCTACGGACTATTTCTACGTTACACACCCGTGTTCCGCGGACCCAAGAACACAGCGGACGTTCGCTGAATTGTGTATGGCTGAATGCCAATCTGTAGACCCCCTCAAAAGCCCGCCAAAAATCGAATTGTCCCCAAAAGTCGTAATTTTCAATCTTCGTGTGTTAACCTTCATACATATCAAGCTTTGGCCTCTCAGCTGTGAAGTGTTGTTTATTGGTTTTCACATCTACTTATTATCACTAGTTAAATGAACAATCAGGGCACTCTGCTAATTACAAATCTGCTTTACTTTTTCTTCTAAACCGATTAGTAAACGAGTCCTCAAAAGTGGGGTCTTTTAGTGTTAGTCCTTGGAAGTGCCTGTAAACAACACTGTGTGTGTATGTGTGTGTGTGTGTATGTGTGTGTGTGTGTGTGTGTGTATGTGTGTGTGTATGGGTGTGTATGTGTGTGTGTGTGTGTGTGTGTGTGTATATATCTCTCTTTCCGGCTCTCACTCGCTCTGTGTTTTACTGACGTGGCGACTGTGTGTGTGTGTGTGTGTGTGTGTGTGTGTGTGTGTGTGTGTGTGTGTGTGTGTGTGTGTGTGCGTGTATATATATATATATATATACTAGAGGAATACCCGGCTTCGCCGGAGTGAATCGCGAGACAGAGACAGACAGCGTGGCGGTTCATCACAATCACCTTTGCAGGCGAAGTCCTGTCAAACGGGATTGAGAATTTTAGAGCTTATTTCTTAGCCCTATATTATCTGTTGTGGCTTCTCAAATGCCAGAACATACAGACAGTTACGTTAAAATTAATATTAAAAGTCCTACGGTTTTGAGCCATTAAGGACTTGAGTGTTTGTCCGCTTTCAAAAAGAGGAAAGAAAGAAACAAAAAATAAGGAGAGGAGGGCAGGGGGTGGGGTTGAGTTGATAATGCTCTGTGGAATTTGTTAAAATGAAAAGTAGTTAAGATGTTTCTTGGTAAGAATTACAAGTCTGTATTCTATATCTTGAATAACGGGCTTGTAATATTATTTTTATTTTATTTCAAATCGAGTTAAAAAGTGGAACCTTTCAGGATCACCAATAAAACCAAATAGATGAGCAAGTAAGAGGAACACGAACAATAAATCTCAAAACTTTTTACAAATAAAAGGATTAAGATGTAAGCCACGAAGGCCGTGGTAATAAAAACAATATGTACAGTTTGGCGACTAGTGGGCCTTGGGTGAGGATATGTTGTCTAGAAGGTAGTCGCTGGAATCAGGAGGGATGGCGGGAGCCACTCGACCTCAAACTGAAACACGCTGATGTGATAATCTGGGCTTAGTTATACCCACAGCCCCATGTCCGAGTCCCTGACCAGTCGGCACAGCAGCAAGCTGTGTGACCAGCCTAGAGAACTGCTACTGCGCAGATAATCCTGGGGACTCAGACCATGGAGCTGCATATGGTCATATAAGGTTTTAAAGGTAATTCTATTTGTAGCGCATGGAGCGAAAATGTGTTGAAATGAATAGGGTTCTCCACAATGGCAGGACTTGTTAAAGATATGGAAGCGGCAGCCGCCGGCACGGAGGCGTCTGAAGATAGTGAGGAGGTTTGTTGGGAGATCGGGGTGTAGATCGTTCATATCAATGGGTTGATAGGACAGAGATGTTACGTACTGACTTCGAATGAGTTTACGGATTTTACTGTAGAACTCGGTTACTGAGTAGCCGATGTTAGTGTTAGCTGGGCTATATTCTGCCGCTTCTTTGGCAGCGACATCCGCCAGTTCATTTCCCCGGACCCCTACGTGAGAGGGGACCCAGAGAAATGATACGGATGTGCCGGATGAGATTAACTGGTGACATATAAAGAGGATTTCTCTTTGTAGCTCTGCCCGATTTGATGTGTTTCGATGCAGAGCTTGTAATGAAGAGCGCGAGTCAGAGCAGAAAACTACCGCACGCGGTGTGACTGGGAGGTCATTTATAAAAGTGCATGCCATGAGCAAGGCAAATAGCTCGGCTGAGAATATGGAGATGTCTTTATTAAGAGTATATTTCCTTGAGATTTTGAGATCTGGGATCACAAAGGCGCAGCCAACGCTGCCGTCTGCAAATTTGGATCCGTCAGTAAAGACTTTTAAATGCTCCGAGAATTTGTACTTTAGGGTTTCTTTTGTAACAGTAGCTAGGTAGACGGGGTTATCTTTTTTGGTAGTATTATCTTCACTGTCGTATATGATAGTAGGGGTTTCCTCAAGCCAAGGCGGGTAGGAGGGCGGGGGGACCCTGGCCAGCTCACTGACCTTCACCCCGCTATCGGCTAGAATGCGATTTACTGTGTCGGATAAGGGTAGCGTTTTGGCCAAGAGTTGAGTGCTATGTTTGGTGTTGGCCTCATAATTTTGGTGCTGAGGAAAAAAGTCAGTCAGGACCTCGCAGGCAGAGTTCTCTACCGCGTGGGCTCTGACAGCATACTGAGCTGAACGGAGTTTTATCTCATCCACAAGGGGCAGCCACCCACACTCGCTGTAGACTCGACTCTTACTCGCTTGTTGGGAGAGTCCCAGAGCTATTTTGAGCGCCCTGCACTCTATAATAGCCAGTTTTTTCATGAGCGCCGGGCGCGTCGCGAAATAAGCTTCGCACCCGTAAAGGAGGCGGGAGCGAATTAATGCCCGCACTACCTCTGTGACACACTTACGTCCTCTGGCCCAGGATTGGGACGCCAGGTAGCGTATGATATAAAGATCCTTGTTGGCCTTATTGATCAGATGTTCGATATGACTGGTCCAGTTAAGTCGGGTATCGATGATAACGCCGAGGAACTTAACTTCTGAGCTCGGTTTGATAATATCACAACCTATCTTTATACTGCAGTTCCTGTACAGTTGTCTACGGGAGACAACAAGAAAGACTGTTTTATTTGAGGCTAGTTGGAAGCCGTTGGTGTACATATATTGACAGAGGTTGTCGATTTTAGTTTGGTAAGAAGATAAGTCAACAGTGTTGGTAACTCTGTTATGGCGTGGTCTATTAGTGTCTATTAAGGCGAGGTCGTCCGCATACAGAAGTACACTGGCACCGTCAACCTTAACAGAAGTAATGTCATAGAGCATGATGCTGAATAAGTTTGGCGCGATGATACTGCCCTGGGGAACCCCCATGTCCAGCGCATGGGTTTCGGACACCGAAGAGCCCACTCGGACAGACATCTTGCGATTGCTGATGAAGTTTTTGATGAATTGGTACATGTGGCCAGAGACACCGATTCTGCCGAGTTTTAGGAGTAGACGAGCATGCCAGACGCTGTCGTACGCAGATTTAATATCAAAGAAGGTTCCAAGAAGAGAATTATTACTATGTGCCAAGGTCTTTTTGATTTTTTCAGTGACGTGCACAATGTGGTCCGCACACGAGCGACCTTGCCTAAAACCTGCCTGGCATGTAGGAATGATATTGTGTTTATTGAGGTGGAACTCCAGCCTCTGGTTCACCACACGCTCAAAGATCTTGCTGAGGTGGGGGGTTAGTGATATGGGGCGGTAACTGCCAGGTAGATTGCCCGGTTTTCCGCTCTTCAATACTGCTACTACTTGTGAGTCTGACCACGCTGCGGGGATAGTATCCTTTAACCAGCATAGGTTGAAAAACTGAGTGAGCAACTTAACAAAGTTAGGTGGTAGATGTTTTATCATGTGATATGATATTGGGTCTAAACCTGTGGATTTTTTTGGGTCTTTCACAGAAGAGATGGCGTTTTGGACTTCTTTTGCCTTAAACATGCAGTTTATAGGCAACTGGTTGTCATCTGGGGGGTATGTGAAACCCTTCTCCTGATCTAACCTATAATTGAGTCGTTCAGTATCTAGGGATTTTGATTGACTATTTTTGGCAAAGGTATCTGCTAATAGGTTTGCCTTTTCAGAGTCAGTTGTGGTCATTTTATCACCCGATAGTAGTGGCTTTTCTTTAGTTCTGTATCTACATTTAAATCTGCGGATTTTCTTCCAGATTTTGCCACAGTCTTTGTAATCTTTAGTTTCTTTGTGGACAAAGTTTTCCCAGTTTTGAAGTTTAGCCTCAGCGGTGATCTGGTTAAATTGTATTTCAGCTGACTTCATATTCGTGAAGTTAGCGTCTGAGCAGTGCCTGAGATATGTCCTAATGTGATATCGCTTGTTTGCCAAGGCTTCATCACAGTCTGCATTCCACGACATACAGACAGACAGATAATAATAAAATCGTTTATTTAACGTCACTCTGTAAAAACATTGGCGACATTTGTCTTAGATTAAGAACACACACAGGCACGCACACAAACTTTCCCTTTATGTACAGTGGTTCACCACCCTCCCGCCCCCCGCACACTCTCGCTCATCTAATTAAAAATGGTGTTAAGAGATACTTGGATATAAAATGGTATTTTTAAAAGATCTGATAAAAATATATAGTAGCTGTATGAGAAGCAATGGCGTCAGCCGCAGCAATGTCTCTTCATATCCAGGGACCAAGTGGGTGCGTGTGCATAAGTCCAGCGATAAGTTTGGGACCTTGCCACCCAAGGTCTTTATTAAAACTTAAAAGATAGCTTAATTTTTCCTTTGAGGTATTTGGCAGAATATTTCTATTTGAGTTTATAAACTGAGTCAGGGGTTGAAAGTGGCATGAGTTCAAATCACACTCCAAAGTCAAATGAGCAATGGTGAGGTCGGATTGACAGGTGCATTTAAGCTCTAGAAATTGGTAACTCCCAGCTTCTGCCCTTAGGCGGTTAATCCTTTTAATTACACGTGGGCATGCATTATATGTGTTCATCTGTTTTGATGGGGCTTCCCGAATGAGCCAGCCAGAGCTTATAGCCTTGTGCATATATTTGTTCCTCCATTCTCTCCAGAGAAGAGAGTCTGTAAGGCTACTGATCTCAGAAGCAGACAATGGCAGGTCTACCTCGGAGCCGCCCATGCCTTGGGCAGCTTCTTTAGCGGCTTTGTCCGCTTTCTCGTTGCCAGGCACGTTCACGTGTGCTGGACACCAGACCAGGTTAATCTCGCTTCCTTTTTTTATAATTTTATTTGCCAGCTCCTTTATGGCAATGACAAGATCATGTCTTTTTGATCTTTTGTTAGATCTCAATGCTTCAATGGCTGCTTTGGAGTCAGAGAATATAGCTATCTTTTGAGGAGGAGTGTTCTTGAGATTGAGATGAACAAGCGACATGCAGATGGCAAGGAGCTCAGCTGAGAAGATCGAGTTTCTGTTGCACAGTTTAAATTTCCCAGTCATGTCATCGCTGGGGATTACAAAAGCTGCGCCAGCCAGACAGACAGACAAAAGCCGCTAGACCCCATCACAAACAGAACTCTACAATCCACAGGTTTTTGCCCACACACACACACAAACACACACACACACAGAGAAGCCGTATATATATATGTATATCTATATCTATAAATATATAGAGATAGGTGACAGTGTATTTTTCGCGTGGCTATAAATTGATTCGACCTTTTCACTTTGACAGTAAGAACAACTTACGGGTGCAAGGGAAGCGTTCTGGACAGCGCAGTGACATTCTAAAAATAATAACTTAGAAACGGGAATATGGATTGAAGCCACACGAAGGAAGGGAGATAAACGCAAAACACTGGAGAAGATAAGGAAGAGTTACTGGGAATGGTGAAATGAACAGAAAAACCAAAATCGGTTCAGCGCTGCGCGCTGAGAGCACGTGTTGAAATATCTCATCGATGATATTGTGTCCGGGGTGTAGCTGAATACGGTGTCCAAATTTGAAAAAGATCCACCGAGAACTTTGGCGTTGTGATGTGGTCTAGCGGCTTTGGTGTGTCGGTATGGGGGCCCGGGTAGCTGAGGTGGAACCAAAATCGGTTCAGCGCTGCGCGCTGAGAGCACGTGTTGAAATATCTCATCGATGAGGTTGTGTCCGGGGTCTCTCTGAATAAGCCCACCAAATTTGAAGCAGATCCATCGAGAACTTTGGCCGTGCATGGCGAAGACACACACACACACACACACAGACAGACAGACACAAGTCGTATATATATATACTAGAGGAATACCCGGCTTCGCCGGGGTGAATCGCGAGACAGAGACAGACAGCGTGGCGGTTCATCACAATCACCTCTGCAAGCGAAGTCCTGTCAAACGGGATTGAGAATTTTAGAGCTTATTTCTTAGCCCTATATTATCTGTTGTGGCTTCTCAAATGCCAGAACATACAGACAGACAAAAGCCGCTAGACCCCATCACAAACAGAACTCTACAATCAACAGGTTTTCCCCCCCCCCCCACACACACACAAACACACACACAGAGAAGCCGTATATATATATGCATATCTGTATCTATAAATATATAGAGATAGGTGAGAGTGTATTTTTCGCGAGGCTATAAATTGATTCGACCTTTTCACTTTGACAGTAAGAAGAACTTACGGGTGCAAGGGAAGCGTTCTGGACAGCGCAGTGACATTCTAAAAATAGTCACTCTCAGAAACGGGAATTTGGGGTGAACGGCGCGACAGAGACAGACAGCGTGGCGGTTCACCACAATCACCTTTGAAAGGCGAAGTCCTGTCAAACGGGATTGAGAATTTTAGAGCTTATTTCTTAGCCCTATATTATCTACTGTGGCTTCTCACATGCCAGAACATACAGACAGACAAAAGCCGCTAGACCCCATCACAAACAGAACTCTATAATACATAGGTTTTTGCCTACACACACACACAAACACACACACACACACAGAGAAGCCGTATATATATATGCATATCTGTATCTATAAATATATAGAGATAGGTGAGAGTGTATTTTTCGCGTGGCTATAAATTGATTCGACCTTTTCACTTTGACAGTAAGAACAACTTACGGGTGCAAGGGAAGCGTTCTGGACAGCGCAGTGACATTCTAAAAATAAATAGTAACTTACAACTGAACGGGAAAGCCACACGAAGGAAGGGAGATAAACGCCAAACACTGGAGAAGATAAGGAAGAGTTACTTATAATGGTGAAATGAACACAAAAACGAACATGAGTTTAGCGCTGCGCGCTGAGAGCACGTGTTGAAATATCTCATCGATGATATTGTGTCCGGGGTGTAGCTGAATACGGTGTCCAAATTTGAAAAAGAACCACCGAGAACTTTGGCGTTGTGATGTGGTGTAGCGGCTATGGTGTGTCGGTATGGGGGCCCGGGTAAGCTGAGGTGGAACCAAAATAGCTGAGGTGGAACCAAAATCGGTTCCGCGCTGCGCGCTGAGAGCACGTGTTGAAATATCTCATCGACCAGGTTGTGTCCAGGGTGTACCTGAATATGATCACCAAATTTGAAACAGATCCATCGAGAACCTTGGCCGCGCATCGCGCACAGACACACAGACACACAGACACACAGACACTAGTCGTATATATATAACTAGAATGAATACCCGCTTCGCCGGATACGGCCGGCTTCGCCGGGAAGAAGTACTTAGAGCCGTACGCCGGCTTTGCCGGGTCCGAACAATGGACCCGCCAAGCTTAGGTCCCTCCCAGATTCGTGGAATGGGAACAGCACGAAAATGATTCAGTGGCCATATAATGCCATTCCTGACCATATCGAGTCCCATCCTTGACGACGAATGTAACCGTGTTAATCACCTTTGGAGGCGAACTCCACTCAAACAGGACTGAGCAAGTTATGGCTTCTAAAAGGAAGGCCAGTACATAAATTTACACAAAAGCCGCCAGACCACATCACAAACAGAACTGAACAATGCACAGGTGTTGCTCACATAGAGACACACACACACACACACACACACACAAAAACACAGAGAAGCCGTATCTATAGAGAGATAGATGACAGTGTATTTTTCGCGTGGCTATAAATTGATTCGACCTTTGCACTTTTACAATGAGGATAATTTACGGGTCCAATTTACGTTCTGGACACTGCGTTGACCTTCTAAAAATAGTAACAGTAACAGAACGCCGGGAATATCCGAAGACGCTCCACTCACACTATAGTGCACCATTACGAAGGAAGGGAGGTAAACGCTGAAAACCTGGAGAATATGAGAAGATAAGGAAGAGTTACTTATAATGGTGAAATGAACACAAAAACCAAAATCGATTCAGCGCTGCGTGCTGAGAGCACGTGTTGAAATATCTCATCGATGATATTGTGTCCGGGGTGTAGCTGAATACGGTGTCCAAATTTGAAAAAGATCCACCGAGAACTTTGGCTTTGGTGTGTCGGTATGGGGGCCCGGGTAGCTGAGGTGGAACCAAAATAGCTGAGGTGCAACCAAAATCGGTTCAGCGCTGCGCGCTGAGAGCACGTGTTGAAATATCTCATCGATGAGGTTGTGTCCGGGGTCTCTCTGAATAAGCCCACCAAATTTGAAGCAGATCCATCGAGAACTTTGGCCGTGCATGGCGAATACACAAATACACAAACACACAGACACACAGACACAAGTCGTATATATATATAGATAGATGTATATCTATATCTATAAATATATAGAGATAGGTGAGAGTGTATTTTTCGCGTGGCTATAAATTGATTCGACCTTTTCACTTTGACAGTAAGAACAACTTACGGGTGCAAGGGAAGCGTTCTGGACAGCGCAGTGACATTCTAAAAATAGTAACTCAGAAACGGGAATTTGGGATGAAGGGCGCGAGACAGAGACAGACAGCGTTGCGGTTCACCACAATCACCTTTGAAGGCGAAGTCCTGTCAAACGGGATTGAGAATTTTAGAGCTTATTTCTTAGCCCTATATTATCTGCTGTGGCTTCTCACATGCCTGAACATACAGACAGACAAAAGCCGCTAGACCACATCACAAACAGAACTCTACAATACACAGGTTTTTGCCCACACACACACACAAACACACACACACACAGAGAAGCCGTATACATATATGCATATCTGTATCTATAAATATATGGAGATAGGTGAGAGTGTATTTTTCGCGTGGCTATAAATTGATTCGACCTTTTCACTTTGACAGTAAGAACAACTTACGGGTGCAAGGGAAGCGTTGTGGACAGCGCAGTGGACAGCGCAGTGACATTCTAAAAATAGTAGTAACTTACAACTGAACGGGAAAGCCACACGAAGGAAGGGAGATAAACGCCAAACAGTGGAGAAGATAAGGAAGAGTTACTTATAATGGTGAAATGAACACAAAAACCAAAATCAGTTCAGCGCTGTGCGCTGAGAGCACGTGTTGAAATATCTCATCGATGATATTGTGTCCGGGGTGTAGCTGAATACGGTGTCCAAATTTGAAAAAGATCCACCGAGAACTTTGGCGTTGTGATGTGGTGTAGCGGCTATGGTGTGTCGGTATGGGGGCCCGGGTAGCTGAGGTGGAACCAAAATAGCTGAGGTGGAACCAAAATCGGTTCAGCGCTGCGCGCTGAGAGCACGTGTTGAAATATCTCATCGATGAGGTTGTGTCCGGGGTCTCTCTGAATAAGCCCACCAAATTTGAAGCAGATCCATCGAGAACTTTGGCCGTGCATGGCGAATACACAAATACACAAATACACAGATACACAGACACACAGACACACAGACACAAGTCGTATATATATATAGAAGAGAGAGAGAGGGAGAGAGAGAGAGAGAGGTGTGTGTTTGTGTGTGTGTGTGTGTGTCTCTCTTTCTCTCTCTCTCTCTACCCCAGCCTCTCTCTCTCAGTCTCTCTCTCTCTCTCTCTCTCTCTCTCTCTCTCTCTCTTTCTCTCCGGTCTTCTGTGTGTGTGTGTGTGTGTGTGTGTGTGTGTGTGTGTGTGTGTGTGTGTCTCTCTCTCTCTCTCTACCCCAGTCTCTTTCTCTCTCTCTCTCTCTCTCTCTCTCTCTCTCTCTCTCTCTCTCTCTCTCTCTCTCTCTCTCTCTCTCTCCGGTCTTCTCCATGCGTGTTTTTACTTACGTGCTAACTGTGTTTCTTTCTTTGTACTTTCTTTCAGGTATCAGTTTACATGGATGTGGTTCGATAGAACCTTGGCTGTACATTTCAACACATCTTTCAATGATGAGCACACAGCACAACACTGCACCATTCTGCGAAATGGAGACAACTGGTTGTCAGACGTTGCCTGCGACGAAGCAGTCCCAGCGGCCTTCTTTTGTGAAATTAAGACTGGAGGAACTACGACAGGCAGCAGAAATGCATCAATCCAACTTCCAACATCAACTGACAAGATAATGTTTCAAGAGCATTTAGCAAAGTAGGCCCTAAGTGCATTTATATCTTGTTGGTAGCACCCTCCCAGCACCTGTTTTAGTACATGCAGGACTGTTTAACTTGACAATTCATTATATTCCAACCCCCCCCCCCCTCCCACACACACACACACACCCTGAAAATCTGCGGGTTTTGATGTGAAGGACAATTCGACAACTGTTAATTATGAGCATACCAATTAGCATCGTCTCACGAGATTACACTCTGCCAATGAATTATCCTTCAGAGAAACCTTCGGGCTTAGCACACTTAATGTAGATCTCCCCAAGCATTAGCTTAATGTCTGTTTCAGTTCAGTTCCGGGAAAGTGTGTGAATATGTAGGAGGGTGGGGGAGGTGGCACGGGACGAGGCAATTACGGCTGTTTACCATTTTTGTCAACGGTGTAGTGTACGTACGTCCACTGGAGCTACGCCACATTTGGATACACAATTCCGTTGGTCTTGTGGTTAGATTACGAGGTATATTGAGTAGAGTTTACGGGCATTTGGTCGTGAAAATCATGAGTTTGTCCTGACAGTCTGTCAGCAGAGAATATTTGGACTGGTGTCTCGTCATCTGACTGACCACGATCCTGCTTTTTCTCTGAACTAACTTTCTTACCATGAACCTTCGTACAACATTCTGAGTTGTCGGTGAATTCTTAAAGTTTGCCTGTGCTCCTATATTTCATGAGATTAATATTGTCTGAAAATAGTGAGTTGCAGAGGTTCGTACGTTCTATTGCTACGGACGACTGGTGGTTTTTAAGTGTTTCTGACATGATCCTCTCCAGGAACATTTTCAATAACGTGGGTGAGAATAGGCATTCTTCGCGAATGCTTGCACCTGCTGTTTTAAGAGACTTTCCTGGTTAACATTTGAGCAGAACAGAGCTACCGGAAATGTTACACATTACTCTGATGATTTGTATGCTTCCCTAATCCACCATGAATGCTTTCGTTTAAGCGTGTTTTTATTAATTTCTTGAATACACGTTATAAACAGTAACAACATTAAGAACGTTAACAAGCAGTCTGGACACGTTCTAAAACTGATAATCAATACACATTCTGATAACAAGACATTGCGAACAAGTTATAACTTCAACCTTTTTCTTTCAAAATATTTCATAATATTTTATACAAATAAAGAGAGAGAGAGAGAGAGAGAGAGAGAGAGAGAGAGAGAGAGAGAGAGGGAGAGAGAGAGAGAGAGAGAGAGAGAGAGAGAGAGAGAGAGAGAGAGAGAGAGAGAGAGAGAGAGAGAGAGAGTGCTTTGCTACATCTATGGCAGTCACTGTTAATATAATATCAGCCGAAGCTATCAGTTGACATAACGTAATCTTGTACAACAGAACATATTTTAAATATAGTTAAATCAGTATTTCCAAACAAAAGTGTTTTGCAGTCCAGAACGTGCGTTGGCAGACTATTGAATAAAATGGTTCTATGTTCTTTAAATGTTGGACAATGTAACAAAAAGTGTTCAGCATCTTCCGGGCGTACTCCACACGTGCATTCTAAATTATCAGAGAGGTGTCGGTTAACAAGGTCTTGTTGCAAATCGCTCATATTTAATCTCAACCTGCTGTGAAATACCTGTGCCTTGCGGTTGCCTAAATAATAATACTGTGGAACAACAGCATCTCCATTGGTCAAAAATCTTTTAAATTCACCAACTGACTGCGTTTGTCGTATATTTTCTGGAAGATTATTCCACAAAGCTGTCATTGAAGGAAAAAATTGAAGATTTACATAACTCACTTCTGCATAATGGAACCTTACGTTCAAGAGGGCGTCGTCTGTGGTAAGGATTTACATCGGAAACCAGGACCGGCAGTTTGGAATATAAATATGCTGGGGTTAAACGATTTACAATTTTATAATACAGCAAGAGTTTATGACGACGTCGCCTTTCTTTCAGGGGCACACAACCCGATTCATTATACAATTGTTGGTGGCTTGTACCACGAACTGCACCTACAATAATTCGGAATGCATCAAGATGCAAGGTCTCCAACTTCGTACAGTTATCCCAAATAACGTCCGCGTAATCAAACAATGGTAATATAAAGGATTTGTATATAACTTCAAGCGAGTTTCTGTTTAAACGATACTTGAATAAGCCAAAACACGCAATTGACTTTCTACATTTAGCAATGAGACTTTTTATGTGGGAATCCCATTTACAATTACCTTGTAGGATGACGCCAAAGGTGCTTGTGATTTTCAACATCAATCAAAAGTGCATCTTCAAAATACAATGGTGGAATTAACACATTTTTTGGCTTACAAATATCCAACAATTCTGTCTTTTGACAATTAAAAGTGACTTTCCATTTTAAAGCCTATGCGCAAATTTTATCCAAATCAGAATTCAAAATCTCAGCTCGTATATCATCGTTATCTAAACATAAATACATGCTCGTATCGTCTGCAAAGAGTTTCAACACTGATTCAAGACCAATACCAATGTCGTTAATATAAATGAGAAATAATAGAGGTCCTAAAACCGAACCCTGAGGGACACCAGCAGAAGGGGTGACATAACTTGATTTGGTTCCTTTCAATACTACTGCTTGTCTACGATCACTCAAGTAATGTTCAAACCAAACAAGCAAGGAACCTCTTATACCTATCGCCTCAAGCTTGTGTAGCAGACCACGATGCCAAACTTTATCGAAAGCTTTAGATACATCAACAAATATTGCCTGTGACATAATGTTTTTATCAAGTGCAACACAAAAATCATCAAATATACTCAGTAATTGGTAAACAGTCGAATCACCAGCAATAAAACCAGATTGACAGTGTGTAATCAGATTATAATTTTGCAAATAACCAAACACACGGATTTGTACACATTTTTCGAGCACCTTCCCAATACAACTCAGCAAAGAGATTGGACGGTAGTTGGAACAAGCACTTCTATCGCCTCTCTTATAAATGGGCGTAATGTGAGCAGTTTTTCAGACAACTGGAAAAACACCCTCGAACAAGGATCTGTTAAAGAGAACTGTAAGCGGTGAAATAATAACAGGTAGTCCAACTACAAGCAATTAATTATGTATTACGTCAGGGCCCACGGCCTTGGATAAATCTAAGTTCCTTAGCACTTGGACAACTTCTGTTTCTGTCAATTCAAAAGTCAGTAAAGACGTACCGCACCAATTTGCCTCGGGCAGGGGATCGTCTGGATTTTCAACTTTAGACTGGCTTTCAAAATAATTATTAAACAAAATCGTTTTTTCACAAATGTTATCAATAATTGTTCCATTATCCTCTAGCGGTGGGATTTTGTTACAAGCAACACCTTTTTTTCTTCAGAAAGGAATTAACAAGTTGCCACCAATTTTTGCTTCCGAAGTTCTGTTTACAATTTATCCTCTCATCAAGTTCTAAAAAAGAATCTCTTTTTCGTTTACGAATTTCATCTGTGTACTGATTTCTGGCCAGGCGGAATAATGCTTTATGACTTGTTATAGGCCATCGTGCAAGGGTCTGTCAAATGTCTTTTTGTGATGCAATGAAGTTACGGTAGAGATCATTAACACTGATGCTGCAGACATGTTTGTATCATTAGTCTGCATAATTCTATTACTTTGATCGATGGTATTCCTCCCTTGTCAAATGCCAGCTTGCTCTTCTGCTATTAATTTGAAAGCACTGTTCAACATAACCTTTCTTAAGTGGTTTATTAGTATTATACCTCAGTCGCTCTGACAATAAATAAGGCCAGAGACATAGATACTCTTTTTTTGGCTAAAAGTGGTGATTCCATTCCTTAGGTAACTGGATTGTTTCTGATGTTTTTTGATAAAGTGCTGTTTAACTTCGGTTGCTCCGGTGCGTTTTGATGCAATAATAGGAATACAATCAAACAAGCAACGTTTTACGTTTCTTTATATCCGTCATAACGAAAAACATTATCCAAAAGTTATTTACAATTACTTATCTCATTGACCAGGTGTGACAACAACCACACGACTCACGACTTCCTGGCTTGTGATGTGGACGCGAACTGTTCTGCAGTGGATTTCGCCTCGAGCGTCACGTGCTCAAACAGCAAGTTCTCCCCACCAGTGCCCTTTTTTCACTGCAGAAGCACTCTGCATCGCATCCCCTACACGCTGGTGTGTGACCATCGAGCCGATTGTTGTGACTCCAGTGATGAGGACTTTTGCCAGTTTAGTCCCTGTCTTGGAAGGAAGCAGTTTGCATGCAATGATAAAAAGCAGGTAAAGCACGTGCAAATATTCACGTAAGATTATTGCCCTCACCAAAAACACTCGCTTGACAGCTTCCAAAAACACCGAAGCATTACGCTAACATACACGCATAACCTCACACACGCGCGCGCACACAGACACACATACGCTTGTACACACACACACACACACACAGACACACACACATTCACACACACACACACACAGACACACACACGCACGCACGCACGCACGCACGCACACACACACACACACACACACACACACACACACACACACACACACACACACACACAAGGTAGCAGTTATTCTCTTGCAAACGAAATACAACAATGTAATTTTATTTCAGTGCGTCCCACGTGAACAGCGGTGTGACAAGCTCAGCCAGTGCGTCGACAAAAGCGATGAATTGAAGTGCAGCGACAAAGTTAATGTAGAAGACGTGTATCACAACACACTACTGCCCCCAGCTGTGGTGGACTTCACTGGCAAAGGGAGCTTCACACTCACACCCCTCAACTCCAGCACGTGCCCAGAGACCCACTTCCAGTGTCACGTTAACGGTTACTGTATGCCCGTTTACGTGCGGTGTAACGGCGTCTTTGACTGTCGTGGAAAAGAGGATGAGATGGACTGTGACAGCTACACGTGCCCAGGATTCTACCGCTGTCGTGCCTCCAAGATCTGTCTTCACCACGACCATCTGTGTGACGGCGTGTTCCAATGCCCTCAGCGCGACGATGAACTGTTGTGTAACTTCACTTGTCCTGAGAATTGCACATGTTATGGTCATGCTTTCATTTGTACAGGTGAGTTTTCGGCAGATCATCACAATGATCTACGTTATCTCGAGGCGCCAGGCACAAAGCTGAAGCTGACCGACGTCTCCAGTAATAAACTTCTGATCCACGTTGGACTACGGAACTGTGGCATCATCAGAATAGGCGAGCTTAACCTCCCTAACCTGCAAAGTCTTGACCTCAGCTACAACAAGCTGACCAGCATCACAGGCTCTGAGCTGGGTCAGCTGATCAACTTGCACTATCTCGTTTTAGCGTTTAATCCGTTCGACACAATCCACTCTCTACTTGACAGCAAGTATACATTTCCTTATCTTATTTATGTGAATGTTGCGGGTCTACCGTTCACAGAACTAAATACAACTTTTTTTGCGGCTTTCCCTTCCTTGAAGACATTGAATCTGTCTAACAGCGGTCTGGACAGAGTGTCGGAGTCGGGTTTCCAGTCCCTCAAGCATCTGAATGACTTGGATCTTCGAGGGTGTCCCATGCAAAGGTTTTCCCGAGGAGTTTTTGAAGGTCTCGAAAACTTGCAACATGTCTACGCTGACAACTACAAGCTGTGCTGTCCAGCGGTATTACCGGCACAGCTTGACCCGTCAGACTGCCATGCACCGAAGGACGAGATATCGTCCTGTGATGCCTTGTTGCGGTCTGAGGTATTCCGAGTGTTTCTGGCTCTTTATGCTATTTTGGCGCTCCTCGGTAACCTTGCAAGTTTTATTTATCGAGTTTTCATTGAAAAGGCGTCAGCCAAACTGGGGTTTGATGTCTTTGTCACACATTTGTGCGTAGCAGACTTTCTGATGGGCGCGTACCTTGCAATTGTTGGTGTTGCTGACAGGATCTACGATGGAAATTACCGTTGGAATGACTCCGAGTGGAAACACAGTGCAGCTTGCAAAGTGGCGGGCTTCTTGTCCTTGCTGTCCAGCGAAGTTTCGGCTTTTCTCATCTGTCTTATCACCCTGGAGAGATTCCTGGTCATTGGCTTCCCGCTCAAAAGTCTACGATTCAGCCGCTGGTCAGCTCATGTGGCCTGCGTTACCTTGTGGATCTTTGGTCTGCTTTTGGCTGCTGTGCCTCTGCTCCCCAACACCGCGCACTGGCAATTCTACAGTCAGTCTGGTATCTGTATCCCTTTGCCCGTCACCCGAAAAGAGTTTCCTGGCGGAGATTATGCCTTTGGCACAATGATTGCTCTCAACTTCGTTCTCTTTCTTTTCATAGCTGTCGGTCAGCTTCTCATCTACTGGTCTATCCGTTCTAACTCCATACCTGGCAACCAGTCCAGCAAAAAGTCCAAGGACATGGCCGTGGCTCGCCGACTGCTGGCCGTGGTTATGACGGATTTTCTGTGCTGGTTTCCTATCGGTCTGCTGGGCATTCTGGCCAGGAGCGGAGTCCCTATCCCCGGTGATGTCAACGTGGCGATGGCCATCTTCGTTCTTCCTTTCAACTCGGCCTTGAATCCCTTCCTGTACACCTTCAACATGCTGAGGGAACGACGTCGTAAAGCTCGTCTGGCGAAGGAGGAGAGGAGCGAGCATGCCACCACACAGCACTCAGTCCAGAGTTCGTTAGCTGTGACAAGCAGCCAGCAGAAAGCCTACACAGAGAAAGAAGCCTGGAAACTATTCGACAGGTTTCTGAAGGAAGGCGTTTTGTCCCTTGATCGTGTTCGGCACAGAGTGCTAGATGTGGAGCCGGACCAAAATAAGTAGGCTGCAGCTGCACGTCAACTTTAGAGGGAAGTTGTTCAGTCGTTGGGCTGACGTCATGGAAACCTCTGTGTAAAACTGTTAAACAAAATGTTCATTAAAATACTTCGTTGGAACACCTGATGCCCTTTATTCAGGTTTTGGTCCTAATCATTAAAAATCAAGTAAAGCATTATTACATTTAAAAAAAAATTCTTGCTTTAGCATTCCTTGAATTTACAGAATGTGACTTTAATTCTTTTAATCTCTGTAACTTTCTCTCAAGGGTAAACTTCAACCTAAAGGCTTATTTTAGCATTTTATAGAAGCATGCTTTCGAAATATTTGCCTAATACTTTTCGGCAAATCAATTCTGTGAACAGGGTTTTTTTATTTTTTATCTTTTGATAAGTTTGAAGTTTGTACGTGTTGTTCTGTTTTTGCCAGACGTTTGTGGCAGGGCTTATATGAATATATGACGTGAACTTCTTTTATTGCTTTCCATTGTAATATCCCCTTATCAACGAAAAGCTGATCGCTTTTGGCCTGTAGTTCTTCTTCTTCTTCTTCTTCTTCTTTGTTCATTGGCTTAGACTCCCACGGTCACTCATGTTTAGCACAAGTGGATTTTTACGTGTATGACCGTTTTTACCCCTCCATTCAGGCAGCATACGCCGATTTCGGGGGAGGCATGCTGGGTATTTTCGTGTTTCTATAACCCACCGAACTCTGACATGGGTTACAGGATCTTTTCCGTGCGCACTTGGTCTTGTGCTTGCGTGTACACACGAAGGGGGTTAAGTCACTTGCAGGTCTGCACATCGCAAAAATCTCCGCTCTTAACCCACAAGGCGGCAGCGACCGGGATTCGAAATCACGACCTCCCGCTTAGGAGGCCGACGTCTTACAACCACACCACTGCGCCCGTCGGCCTGTAGTTGATTCTGATAAAAAAAATGTGCTGCTCATGATGGTTTTAATTTTTCTTTCTTCCTGTCTTTGTTTGCTTTAGTTTTTCTTAGATTATTATTAACGAAAAATGTGTATGTGTTTGTGACCTTTTTTAAATGTTTTTGTAAATATGGTTTGGTAACTGTGATATCCATTGCTAGTGTATTCCCCGATTAATGCGAGGGCTGGTTGTTTAGCACACACACACACACACACACACACACACACACACACACAAACACACACGCACACACACACATACACATACGGACACACACACACCCACACACACACACGACGGTCTTCTGACCATCCAACCCTGATACTCCTGTTTCCGTCAATGATTTAAAAAAAATATTTACTACCTTTGTTGTCCATGTGATCTGGTTAAAAAAAATTGTTTTACTTTTTTACGTGCAAACAAATATGTTGATATTCTTTTGCGGAATTAAACTGAAGGACTCTACTTTCTTCGACGAGTTCTCCCAAGCCCTCGACCACTACAACGTGACGTCCCATAGCGCCATCGTCCTCGGTGACTTTAACATCCACTGGGACTGCCCTGCCAACGCTGACACCAAGCGGGCCCGTGCGCTGTTGGACAGCTACAGTGTGGACCAGGTCGTTCCTTTTCCCTCCCACTCCCGTGGCCACATCCTGGATTGGATTGTCACTCGACCCTCGGACAATCTGGTCTCCAGCCTCGTCGCCAACGACCATCTTGTCTCCGACCACACCGCCATCAACTTCCTCGTCAACATCACCAAGCCAGCACAGAAGCGGAAGATGGTCACACGTCGCAAGCTACGAGACATTGAGACAGATGCTTTTGGAGACGAAGCTGCCCTGCTGCTTGCCCAGCGAGACCCGTCCACTGACCCCGCCCATTTCTTCAGCTTGACTCTGCGCCAGCTCCTCGACAAACACGCCCCGCCATCTCTATGCGCAGTCTCTGAGCGACAGCCGGCTCCCTGGTTCTCTGAGGACATCACAGCCGCCAAGATCGAGAGACGGCGAGCGGAGCGTGCATGGCGACACTCTGGCCTGGAGGTTCATAAGCAGATTCTCAGGGATGCGGTGCGTCGAGTCACGCAAGCCATCACTGCTGCCAAGATCGAGCACTTCCACGACTGCATCGTCAACGCCTCATCGTCCAGGGAGCTGTTCTCCATCATGTCCTCTCTCCTGGGCTCCTCCCCCGCTGCCCCCTTACCCACTGCTCACCCACCACAGGATATCCCGGAGTTATTCTCGGAGTTCTTCAAGGACAAGATTGACAAGCTTCGGAAAACACTCGATCAGCAGCCCTTCGTCCCGTCCCCACCCTCCCCTTCCTTCTCCGGCTCCCCCCTCACGTGCTTTCAGCCTGTCACTCAAAACCACGTCAAGCGACTAATCACCAAGACGGCCATCAAGACCTGCGAGCTAGATCCCCTGCCAGGCTTCCTCTTCACCAAGTGTCTGGACAAGCTCCTGCCGTCTATCACAGATATCATCAACATATCCCTGGCCACAGGCGTCGTTGCCCGGCCTTGACGTCAACGAGTTGAAGAACTACCGTCCTGTGTCCAACCTGCCCTTCCTCTCCAAGCTTCTGGAGCGTATCATCCTGGAGCAGTTGAGCGCCCACCTGTCTCGGAACTCGCTGATGCCAGTGTACCAGTCAGCGTACCGCCCTCACCACAGCACCGAGACGGCGCTCCTGCGAATCACCACGGACCTCCTGAACGCAACAGATAGCGGTCTCGTCTCTGCCCTTGTGCTGCTGGACCTTTCCGCGGCCTTCGACACGATCGACCACCAGCTACTCGTCGATCGCCTCAGTTCCACGTTCGGCATTCACGACACCGCCCTCTCTTGGTTTAGGAACTACCTCCAGAACCGCTCTCAGACTGTCACCACTGATTCGTTCTCTTCTCAGCCTGTCCCTGTCCGCTTCGGCGTCCCACAAGGATCTGTCCTCGGCCCTGTCCTTTTCACCCTGTACACCCAACCCCTCTCCCTGGTCATCGAACGCCACGGCCTGAACTACAACTCCTTTGCCGATGACACGCAGCTCCAGAACAGCGCCAAGCCGGAGGACGTTGACGATCTCCTTGGATCCATCTCCAGTTGTTTCACTGACATCAAGAACTGGATGACTGAGAACAAGCTGAAGCTGAACAGTGAGAAGACGGAGGCCCTTCTCGTTGGAACACGACAGAAGATTGCTTCCCTCACTGTGACCGACCTCCAGCTGGATGACGCGACTGTTCCATTCTCCCCTGCTGTCAAGAGCCTTGGCGTCTTTCTCGACTCCACTCTCTCCATGCAGACACACATCTCCTTCATCATCAAGACCTGCTTTTTCCACCTACGACGCATCGCCTCCATCCGTCGCTACCTCACCCACGACGCCTGTGTCAAGCTGGTTGTCTCCCTCATCTTCAGTCGTCTGGACTACTGCAACTCCCTTCTGGCTGGCCTCCCCGCCTCATCCATTCATGGCCTACAACGAGTCCAGAACGCCGCTGCCAGGCTGACGTTGAGGAAGACGAAGCGAGACCACATCACCCCCCTACTTCGCTCCTTGCACTGGCTCCCTGTCAACACCCGAATCTCCTACAAACTGTCCACTCTGGTCTACAAGTGTCTCAACGACTCTGCTCCCGAGTACCTTCAATCCTCCCTGGACCTGTACACCCAGCCCTCCGACCGTCCCCTTCGTTCTGCTGCTGACCCTCTCCGCCTCCACATCCCTCGCTCGAAACTCGCATCTGCTGGTCAGCGTGCATTTCCCTCCGCGGGCCCCTCCGTCTGGAACTCCCTGCCGCTTGAGCTTCGCCAGAGCCCCTCTCTTGACGCGTTCAAGAGTAGGTTGAAGACTCAGTTCTTCCCGTAGCTGGCTGCGACTTTCATGCTCGACGTGATGTGCTGTGCCTCAAAAGACATTCTTGTGCTGTGCTCTGTGAGAGGTGTTTTCTTTGTGCTTAATATTATTTTGTTTGACCTAGCTATTGATGTGTACATTGTTGTTAAACAGTTGTTTGTTTACCAGGGTTTGCTAGTGTGTGATAGGGTTCGTGTCCGTCTGAAGATGTTAGTTTCTTTGTTAGTCCTGTGTTGACAACTCTTCGACAAGCGCTTAGAACTGTACCCACGGAATACGCGCTATATAAGCTTCATATTGATTGATTGATTGAAACAGGATGTATTAGTGTTACACTGTAGTTTATGTTGTCTGTATCACGCTATTTTTACGTTTAACACTGTTTTTGTCCGAATAATTTCGCCCAATCACATTGATTGTGACGGTCTCTGTTTTCCGCCTTTTTGTAGAGATATTAAATTGCATTTAGTCTATGAAAGACAAAGAAAGAAAATATGTTGTAATTGTTTCCTTTGATGAAAGTATTAAAGTACAGTAATGGATGGCTGCTTATCCTTCACCTGATCACACGTTGGACTACACAGTCCAGATGATGTGGGTCGTGTACGACCCATACTTTCCAAAGAAGGATTCAACGTAAAAATTATGGGTCGTACACGACCCACGCCATCCGGAAACGGGATAAACGTTCTGCCGCCACTTTGCAGAGTATGGGTGGTACACGACCCACGCCATCCGAATAAGAATAAACAACGTAAAATTCCTTACGTAATTCCATATGGGTCGTCCACGACCCACATCATCCGGACTGTGTAGTTCAAATTACGTCATCGTTTATTTGTTTGTTTACAAAGATAATCTTTCAAAAGTTGGGCAATGAGAAGGTCGTATGTTGATCAGAGAGTAGTTTCAGAGATGAAGACGATTTAGTGAGACTCTGGGTCGTCCACGACCCACGAAGCACGGTGAAGGTGTCGGCCTGTGATAAACCTGTAGGTTATATTTACCTTTCTTACGATTTAGCATGCAATTTTTGCCATAGCTTTTTACTGTTTAGGAAATCTCATGTATTCATGACATAAGATGTACATGGCAAAATGCTTACCATTGTAAATATTTTAAAATCATTTGAAAAATGAATATGCTTGATAGACGTAGTGTTCAGCCGCTTCATCGTCGTGCTTCATGTGTACTTGCTATTCTTATACACGATATTTTAATACAATTTGCCGACGACTGTATACACCTACATACGAACATGAGTGTGTGTGAGTGTGTGGGTGTGTGTGTGTGTGCGTGTGTGTGTGTGTTTGTGTGTGTGTGTGTGTGTGTTTGTGTGTGTGAGTGTGTGTGTGTGTGTGTGTGTGTGTGTGTGTGTGTGTGTCACGTTTCACTATATCACTTAAGGTGATTATGAAACGGTTAGTTACTTCTAACTAACTAACCACACCACGATCCACTCTCGCAGTCATACAATTTAATAGAAACAACAAAAGTATAAGTTTCAGACGCCTGTTTATGTAATAACTCGCCACCTCCCTCGAGACTTCACTCCCAAAATGTTCTTTTACGTTCAAAACATAAATAACACGGTCTCTGACAAAATGCCAGTTAGAATATAGAAAATTATAGTAACACGCTGATCCCGTGTAAAGCTAGGGAAATATAGCTGTCTGTCAAAAGTGCTAGTTAATGCAGGGGTCACACACCCCACGTTGTCACCACTCGAATATAATCACAAATATAAAAGATGACAACGGTGGTAAACAGGGTGCTTAAGACATGGTGCAACTTAGCTTTTCTGCTGCCACTGAGTGGACGGCCTGTAATTTGTCTTTAGTCTCCACAACTGCTCCGTCGAATGAAGTGCTGGTTAGCGTGGTGACTGACGAAGCAGGGAACTGTGGAGACATCAGGCGCCGCACCCAGTCGCTGGTTAGCCGGTTTGCTGGTTAGCCGGTTAGCTGGTTACATCAGATGATCCCGGTTACAGTGTCTGCAGCTAACAGTGTCCCGCAGATAGGCAGCCAAACAGAAGATAGAAAGGCTGCAACAGAAAGCACCGGTGCACTAAACATGCCAGCTACCCCTCAACCTCCACCTTTAAACATGTCATCTTTACATATCTCATCGAGCACGTGGGCCTGCACAAACGGACTTTTTACAACAACAAATCAGCCATTTTCCGTCCTTCTCTCCATATCTGCAAAAACCATATACAGATTAGTATTTTAGCGTCACAAAGAGCAAATTATGCGCTAACCTGGAAAGAACAACAGAGAGTATTTCATTCCACAAACACAGACTCGTCAACAGCGTTAAATAATGATTTATTACCTCAAAAAGCCTATGAATGTAGCACTCTCATGGAAGCAAAAACCGCTTCCTCCCTGGAATGGCCTCTGTTCGTCAACAGTGACACACCATCCAACCTCTTGCCGAATACTTTATGCGGTGAAGACCATCCCCGCACGGCGAAGAGAAATTGACGACTCGTCCTCAGCAAACATGTAACAGCGAAAAGGTGGTATCTCGTTGAAGTTCCTTTAGAGCCCTAACTGTGCTAGCAGACCGGCACGTAGATAGAAGTGAAATATCTAGTCGTGATGAAAACCATCATACTCTAAGGACGCAGACATCGACCCTTCTCCTCTTGCCGCTGATTGTCAAGTGTCCAGTTATCATGTCTCAGACAGACAACCTTGACAAAAACACGTGACTAACCTTGTCACATATCAAGTTCAGCTATAGCTGAGTTCTGCTTCGACAGCAGAAATTACCCCCGTGAAATCCGTGCACCACAAAAATATCCGTGTTCGTTGTGCGCTGTCGGCAAAACCCACCACCGTTGACAGAAGCACAGGCGCTTTCTATCATAATTTGACCAAGAGAAGGCACCCCACCGAGTGACACTTGATCCATGTCACCTAATCGTGACACACCTCCCCTCTTCAAGACGAAACCTCGGTTTCGCTCCCAGTCATGTTCTCCTCTACAGCCCGAGAGAGAAAATCAGCTCCAACATTGTTGGCGCCCGAAATGACGCGTACCGTGAATTGGTACGGTTGGAGAATCAACGCCCAGCGCATAAGTCTGGTGTTTGCCAACCTTGCAACCTGAAGGTATTGCAGAGGTTGATGGTCTGTTTTCAGACAGAAAGGTCGTCCTCTGGAACGAGCAACCCCTCGTTTCACCCCTGATGACTGCAACCTTCTCTGTCTTCTTGTCCTTGTTCTTCTTGTTTTTGTTCCTCTTGTCTTTGTCCCTCTTGTCTTTGTCCCTCTTGTCTTTGTCCTTCTCCCCATAGGCAGTCCTTTCTATGTAGGCGCGCAGCAGGTTGGCGAGGTACAGGCGTGCTTTCCCGTTCATGACGATCCTGTAGTCGTTCTGGCCCACTTTCGCTGTCACCTCAAAAGGTCCTTGCCACTGCAGTTGTAGCTTGTTGTGTTTGACAGGTAGAAGTAGCAACACCCGTTCTCCAATCTTGAAGCTGCGCGGCCGTGCCTTGCGGTCGAATCCTCGCGCGTAACGCTGTGCTGCTTTTCCCAGGTTCTCTTGAGCCAGTTTGCAGGTCTCTTCAATCCTGTTCCTGAGTTCTACGATGTAGGTCGCTGTCGTTTGCACCTCCTCGTCAGCTTCTTCGTCCGTCCAAGCCTGACGTAGGATAGCCATGGGACCGCGTACCTGTCTGCCGTACAACAGCTCAAATGGGGAGAAACCCAAGCTCTCCTGAGGAACCTCGCGGTATGCAAAAAGCAGTGCTGGGATGTACCTGTCCCACGTGCGTGGTTTCTCCTGAGCTAGTTTCCTCAGCATGGTTTTCAAGGTACCATTGAACCTTTCCACCAGTCCGTTGCACTGAGCATGGTAAGGAGTGGTGAAGTGCTGCTCCAGCGATAGCAGTCGTGCTGCCTCCACCATCACTCCTCCCGTGAACTGAGTGCCTCTGTCGGTGAGAACTTCCGATGGAATTCCCAGCCGGGACCACATGGTAACCAGTGCTTCAGCTACTCGCGTAGCCTCGATCGATTTCAGAGGGATCGCCTCTGGGTATCGAGTGGCGTAGTCCACCATGGTCAAGATGTATCTGTTTCCGTCCTCAGACGCAGGCAAGATGGGCCCGATGATGTCAACTGCCACCCGACGAAAGGGTTCGTCGATGAGCGGCATCTTCTCTAAGGGGACCTTCCTCACCCTTCCTTTGGCAACCACTTTCTGGCACTTGTCGCATGACGCACAGAAACGTCGGACATCCGTACAGATGCCTGGCCAATAGAAGTGACGCCACACACGGTCCGTGGTCTTCTTGGTGCCAAGATGACCTCCAAGAATCGAGTCGTGTGCCGTTGCCATGACACCCTCGCGAAACTCGCGAGGCACGACAACCTGTTTGAAAGCTCCTTCTCTGTTGCTGAACTCACGGTAGAGCAACTTCTTCTCCCTGAGGAACTTTGACTTCCCATGCTTCCCGCTCAGCTTCACCTTCCCCGACTTCGCGTGCTCCCGAGGAGTCGCTAATGTCGGGTCAGAATCCTGAGCCTTCGCGAGAAGCGCGGGGGTCACGTTCCCCAGGGCAGCTCGTGCGGCAGGTAGGGGTTTGAGAGGTTTGTTCTCTCGCTCCGCCTGTGCCCGCGTAAACACTGAAATGACGTCGGGAGACCGATAAACGGGAACCTCCCTGATGACGCCGTCAACAAACTGAACACGGTTCCCTATAAGCAGGTCGCATGGAGGATCGTCCATGACGACGGCCACAATGGTCCCCGTGAACAACGGTGTTACGACCTTGATCACGGCTGTGTCCAAGTCGTAAGCGTGAGATGCCTCGGCCATCCTCACTCTGATACTGTCTCCTGTGTAGGCCATAGCTGGAACTAGACTCGCCCGAACCACTATCATGTCTGCCCCGGTGTCCCGCAGACCTTCGCCCTTCACTCCGTTGACGTAGACGTTGCAATGGGGCTGGAAATGTTTCCTGGAGCACGGAACGCAGAGTTGTGGAATCGTGCATGTGCTCGTGACGTCCCTGAACTCTTCACTGCCAACAAAATGTACGCCCTTCTGGTCAGCCTGTCGCTTATGGCAGTCCTTTTCCACGTGGCCCCGCTTGCCACAGTAGAAACACTGGATGTCGGTTCTGGAACTTGATCCCTTGTGTCCCTGATCGTCCTTCCCGTCCTTGGGTCCTGAAGAACCTGCATTTCCTGATTTTCCCGGCCGTGAGCCTGAAGACTTGCCGGAGATCGCCTGGGCGTCCTCGTGTACCCTGATCCAGTCTGCCGCCTCCTGAGTAGTCTTTGGCCGGTGCTCCTGCACGAAAGTCACCACCTCAGGTCGCAGGCTGGACATCAGCTGTTCCATAACAATGAGGTCGGCAAGGTCGTCGACGGTCCAGTTCTTCTCGGCCATCTCCACCCAGCGCCGCAGGTAAAGATTCAGACGTGCCACAAATTGATGACTCAGCTCGCCGCTCAGTCTCTTGCTGTTCCGCAGACGTCGTCGGTAGGCTTCAGCAGTCAGGTTGAAGCGCTGGAGTAACGCCTTCTTTAGTGCCTGATAGTCCCTCGCCTCCTCGTCATCCAAAGCGTTGTAGAGCTGCAATGCGCGTCCCTTTAAACAAGTGCTGAGGCGGCTAGCCCACGTGGCTTCTTCCCACTTCTGGTCAGATGCAATACGTTCAAACCTGCGTAGAAAGTCGTCGAGCTCGTCTTTGTCATCGTCGAACGTCGGCAGTCTCGTACGGTCAGCAACAAACGTCGGCGCGCTAGCCTGAGTAGGTGTACCCTTCTCGGCCTGTAGCCTAGCTAGCTCTAGCTGGTGCTCGCGTTCGGCCTGTTTGTCCTGTCTGTCACGTTCGGCCTGTCGTTCGGCCTGTCGTTCCCTTGTCTGTCACGTTCATCTTTCTCTTTCTTTTCTTGTCTGTCACGTTCATCTTTCTCTTTCTTTTCTTGTCTGTCACGTTCACCTTTCTCTTTCTTTTCTTGTCTGTCACGTTCATCTTTCTCTTTCCGTTCTTGTCTGTCACGTTCGTCTTGTCGTTCTTGTCCCTCACGCTCGTCTTTCTCTTTCTTGTCCTGTCTGTCACGTTCGGCCTGTCGTTCTTGTCTGTCAAGCTCTTCTTTTCTCGTCTGTCGCTCTATGTCTTCCCAACGTTCCAGCTCCTTGCGTTTAACCAAACTACGCGCTCCAACGCGTGCGTCACGCTCTGTCTGTTCCTCACTGCCAGGAGTCTCAAAAGTTATTCTCCTCGTAGGAGATCCCCCTGTAGCCATGGTTAGTTTAGCAAAGCTTTATCACAAAGGTCAGTCTAACGCAGCTAAAGCTAGAACCCGCGGTGATGAAACAATGGATACAAAAATCCAGCAACCAGAAAATGCAGAAGAAAAATCCAAACGCTGTAGAACAAAACGTGTAGCCTAATTTATGGCTGCTTTTTGCGGTAAAACAAAATGTTTCCCACAGCCGTGGCCTACTTTATCGGCTGCTTTTTGCGGTGAAACAGAGTGTTCCCCACAGCCGTGGTTAGGACAGAAGTCCTCGGACCCTTCTCCCCCAAATTCCAACAAAGTCAAAAATATGGAGAAAAATCCAAGTAAAACAAGACGGTAGAAATGTAACCTGTTACAGAATGCGAAACAACAATGTAGAGAACACTGAGTAAAACGAATAACAAATCCGCGAACCCCGCTCAGCGCTCTGCAACGGAAAACTCTGAACGTACAACAACAAAGATTCACAAACAAAGGAAAGGGAAGTAATCACAGTAAGCGCATACAATAGCTCACAAATTACAATTTACATTTCCTGCAAGATGTGAATCGCTTAAGGTGTGGTATATGATCAAAACTATACAAAAAAGGGTAGCACCAAGCAGAAAATAAGTCGAGCACTGACGAGATTATCTGCTCTTAGTTATCAATCAATGACGCTTATATCGCGCATATTCCGTGGGTACAGTTCTAGGCGCTCTGCAGTGATGCCGTGTGAGATGAAATTTTATACGGCCAGTAGATTGCAGCCATGTCGGCGCATATTTACCTTTCACGGCCTTATTCCAAGTCACACGGGTATGGTAGACAATTATTAACTGTGCCTAAGCAATTTTGCCAGGAAAGACCCTTTTGTCAATCGTGGGATCTTTAACGTGCACACCCAATGTAGTATACACGGGGGGTGGTTCGGACACCGCAGAGAGTCTGCACACAAAGTTGACTCTGTGAAATAAATTTCCGCCGAACCTGGGATCGAACTCGCGCTGACAGCGGCCAACTGAATACAAATCCAGCGCGCTACCAACTGAGCTATATCCCCGCCCGTTGGTGGGTCTTTATCAGTTGGAAATTAACTGAGTAAATCCCGGCTTGGCCCCCAAGTGTCACGTTTCACTATATCACTTAAGGTGATTATGAAACGGTTAGTTACTTCTAACTAACTAACCACACCACGATCCACTCTCGCAGTCATACAATTTAATAGAAACAACAAAAGTATAAGTTTCAGACGCCTGTTTATGTAATAACTCGCCACCTTCCTCGAGACTTCACTCCCAAAATGTTCTTTTACGTTCAAAACGTAAATAACACGGTCACTGACAAAATGCCAGTTAGAATATAGAAAATTATAGTAACACGCTGATCCCGTGTAAAGCTAGGGAAATATAGCTGTCTGTCAAAAGTGCTAGTTAATGCAGGGGTCACACACCCCACGTTGTCACCACTCGAATATAATCACAAATATAAAAGATGACAACGGTGGTAAACAGGGTGCTTAAGACATGGTGCAACTTAGCTTTTCTGCTGCCACTGAGTGGACGGCCTGTAATTTGTCTTTAGTCTCCACAACTGCTCCGTCGAATGAAGTGCTGGTTAGCGTGGTGACGAAGCAGGGAACTGTGGAGACATCAGGCGCCGCACCCAGTCGCTGGTTAGCTGGTTAGCCGGTTTGCTGGTTAGCCGGTTAGCTGGTTACATCAGATGATCCCGGTTACAGCGTCTGCAGCTAACAGTGTCCCGCAGATAGGCAGCCAAACAGAAGATAGAAAGGCTGCAACAGAAAGCACCGGTGCACTAAACATGCCAGCTACCCCTCAACCTCCACCTTTAAACATGTCATCTTTACATATCTCATCGAGCACGGACTTTTTACAACAACAAATCAGCCATTTTCCGTCCTTCTCTCCATATCTGCAAAAACCTTATACAGATTAGTATTTTAGCGTCACAAAGAGCAAATTATGCGCTAACCTGGAAAGAACAACAGAGAGTATTTCATTCCACAAACACAGACTCGTCAACAGCGTTAAATAATGATTTATTACCTCAAAAAGCCTATGAATGTAGCACTCTCATGGAAGCAAAAACCGCTTCCTCCCTGGAATGGCCTCTGTTCGTCAACAGTGACACCATCCAACCTCTTGCCGAATACTTTATGCGGTGAAGACCATCCCCGCACGGCGAAGAGAAATTGACGACTCGTCCTCAGCAAACATGTAACAGCGAAAAGGTGGTATCTCGTTGAAGTTCCTTTAGAGCCCTAACTGTGCTTGCAGACCGGCACGTAGATAGAAGTGAAATATCTAGTCGTGATGAAAACCATCATACTCTAAGGACGCAGACATCGACCCTTCTCCTCTTGCCGCTGATTGTCAAGTGTCCAGTTATCATGTCTCAGACAGACAACCTTGACAAAAACACGTGACTAACCTTGTCACATATCAAGTTCAGCTATAGCTGAGTTCTGCTTCGACAGCAGAAATCACCCCCGTGAAATCCGTGCACCACAAAAATATCCGTGTTCGTTGTGCGCTGTCGGCAAAACCCACCACCGTTGACAGAAGCACAGGCGCTTTCTATCATAATTTGACCAAGAGAAGGCACCCCACCGAGTGACACTTGATCCATGTCACCTAATCGTGACAGTGTGTATGTGTGTGTGATTGCGTGGGTTCGTATGTGTGCGCACGTGTGTTGGGGGATTGTCGGGTGTGGGAATCGGGGGGGGGGGGGTGCAAATGAGGATGGATATGCCGTTTTGTGACTGTGCGTCATCGTCTGATGGTTTCTGTTCGTGTCGGTGATAAATTGCAACGGTTGTCTCTCTTGACTTTTTTTAATACTTCGCATTTATTATTGATGGCCGCAGGAGCGGTCATCTATTGGAATGCATTCGGAGAGGTGACATGTCTCGTTTTGTTACCGTTCTCACGAGATCAATTACAGATTCTCTCTCTCTCTCTCTCTCTCTCTCTCTCTCTCTCTCTCTCTCTCTCTCTCTCTCTCTCTCTCTGTCTTTGTCTGTGTCTCCCTTTGAGTCTCTCCGCTTCTGTCTTTCTATGTCTGTCTCTGTCTATGTGTGTGTGTGTGTGTCTCTTTCTCTCGCTCTCGCTCTCTCTCTCATCCGACTCCTGGCACACAGGTCAAAGCAGAGGTTAACTTGGGTGCACGTGTACCTAGCGGGAGGGGGGTGATTCGGGTCAGAAGTGGGGTAAAGCACTTTGGTCTTCAGTCTTTGGGTTTTAGCTTTCAGTGAAATTGCACTATCCTCTACTATTTATTGTCCTTGTCTATCGGACACGCTGAAGGGAAGCTGCAATCGCCCCAGGCCAATTATATACTCTTTGTTTCTTGAGCCTGGACCATTGAGACGGTTACCTCATAGATCTGTTCGTTCTTCAGTTTGTCGGTGTCAAAAGTTATACCCCCATTCCACACAACCGTTCTTTGTCCCGTTCCCGTACCAACCAAGGAATGCTGCCACAACAATGGAACGCTGCGCAAACGGCCGGTTTTTGGCATTTTTCAGCAGCGTCTGACCATAGTGGCAGCCGTCCTTGGTCGGTAAGGGAACGGGACCTAGAACGGATGTGTGGAATGCGCGTATGACAACTCAGTGTGTGAGAGCGCTACCGTTGCGTTACCGTTGTTTTAAGTTCCTTTAACGATCCAAGCGTTCCGTTACCGATGGGTTGAGGTTCCATTACCGTTCATTCTGATCGGGAGGGGAACGGCTAAAAATTTGAACATGCAGCCCAAACTCAGCCGTCCCTACCGACCCTACCGTTCAAAGCAGTTCCGTTAACGATCAGTTACGTTCATTGCGGTTCTGTCCCGATCCCTCCCGTGCCCGCACCGTTCCTTGGTCGGTACGGAAACGGGACCTAGAACGGTTGTGTGGAAAGGGGTATAAGACTCGACCACTTGGCTTATGGTGGAGACAGCTGGAAGATCTCTGGATATAATTGATGAGGAGTAGTCTTCCTTTTAGAAAATGTGTACTCTGCCTTGCAGATTAGAAATTTGTGCTGTCGGGGCTGGGTAAAGGGAGTGGAGGGTAAGGGGGTGTGGGGTGGGTAAACGAGGGGTAAGAGAGACGAAAGAGAAAACTGGACAGGGAAAAGTCACTGCCTAAAGTATTCAATAAAGCCACACACACACAAAAGAAATTACCACATAATTATGCAGGTTTTCAATTCATATTTTTGCAAAGTATCTGCACAAGCATGTGTGCCTCTGTGGGTATGTTCGTGGCTGCTTTTATAGGGTGCCTGTATCCTGAGGAATTTGAGGATTTCTTTTATCTCTCTTTTTCTGACACCGTTGATTTAACGTCATTTTTACAGGACATTTTGTTTCCTTTCAGTTATAAGTTGTAGTAGTTTGACCTTATTGTTTTAGGACAAGTAGAGCTCGTTCACCAGTAGCAAAGACTCACTCAGTCCGTCAGTGTGCCTGAGTGTGTGTGATGGGGGGGGGGGGGGGGGGGGGCTCTCCCGTGACCGGCCACCTGCAATGTACGGACAGGTTTGCAATGGCCCAAGGGTGTCCGTTCATGAGAGGGACTGCTCTAACAGCAAAACTAGTGTGAAACATAAGTAATCAATTTATCCACTTGACTATATTCACAACAGGGACCTATCACTCTTCTTTGCATGTTTTTATGCCTACGGATTTTCAAATTCTCTGCAACACATGTAACCCAAATTCAACATGTGCCAGAACAATACCGCTTCTTTTATGAAAACATTGCTTCGGCCATGTTGAGTTTAATCAACCAATTTTCTTGTTGATATTGTACTTCGTTGCTCTTCGACTTTCAAGGGCTTGGAATATTGGTTCTAATTTGATGACATTATAGGTACAAACCGATTTAAAGCCACAGTATAAATGATTTGGCTCAGGATCTCAGATCTGGCCATTCTGTTGCATAAAATAAGGCCATCCCTCCACTTGGATACCCAAAACACTCGTTCTGGACAGACTGGGATTCTTTTTATGAATGTAGGGGAAGGGCTCCTAATATGGACCACTTTTTGTTTTATGCTGATAACTAGCTTGTTTTCTTGCGAAGAAGTTTTATTTTGTGTTTGGTAGTCCTTCTCTCTTAGGTTAACCGTTAGGCCTGATTAGAGTGACATAGCTTTGATAGACATTCAGCAAAAATTAAATACCGAAAAAAATCACAAATGGTCCATATTAGGAGCCTGGGCGCCTAATATGGACCAGTGAAGCGGCCTTCACGAATCACTGTAAAAAGCCTATGTTATAACTGACACTGATGTCATCTTGGGAAATGAATTCATCCAAAAAGTCCCACTCTGCACCTAAAGCAGTAACGATGTTGATGTTGGGTAAGTGTCTAAGCGGAGGGTTGACCCAATAGCACCATGTTCAAGCGTGGGCAGATCTTAGAAAGGAAGCCTAACTATTTTCACGAGAAGGGCTGTTTTACAAAAAGTGTCGGTATCGCAAGAAGTCAAATCAATTATCTATCCAGAACAGGTTGTTTTGTTTAGTTATCTTGCATGTGCAATGCCATTCATGCTGATACGGGAAGTTTCTGTGTCAATTTTGAGGGGTACCATGACAACAAGCGCTGTTACTCAGCAATGACAAGATGGATTGCTTTGAAACTTTCAGGAAAATATGCCTGCATACTGGATGCACTTTATATATGTGATTCAATATTCCGTAAAGAGTTGTAATCCCTAGTGCTCTTACATGTAATAGTCCTTATGATCTGTGACTGAGTGTGAAAGTTGGTGTGTGTGCGTGGATACATTTACCAAAACCTACATTCACTCTCAACGTTGCATTCACGTCGAAATCAAACCAAACCACAACCACAACCAAAAATTCACGTTGTGTCGACGTGTAATTCACGTCAGTTTTATAACGAAAAATGCACCAAACCTCAACTTTCACGTTGTGTCAACGTAGAATTCACGTAATTCTTGACCTAAATGTTACGTTCCATTCACGTGGACATTACGTAAAAATGCAACGCAATTTCAACCAAACCACAACCACAACCAAAAATTCACGTTGTGACAACGTAGAATTCACGTAATGTTTTTACGAACAATCCACCTCCACCAATAATTCACGTTGCATTCACGTTGGTGTCACGTAAAATGCAACGTTGTTTTCCAACGTTATTCCCGCGTGATTTCGTCCATACAAATCTACGTAAAAAAAACGTTGAAACGCAACGTAAACCCAACGTAACCCAACGTGAATATAACGTGAATACAACGTAAAATTGTTTGCTGGGTAAACTCAAGATACGATCAACAATTTTATTTCATAACAAAAACATGCATATTATGTTGCGGAGAAATTAAAAATGCACGCAGCTTAGCAGGGCAACAGCACAGCATATTCAATCGATTTCATTCTTTGTCCTGGTGGTCCTCTTCTCCCAGGCAGTCCTCTATGCGCCTCTTTGATGCTGGTCGCTAAACAAAGCAAAGACAGCACATTGATCAGTATTAGTGACACCAGAGCCTCCATATTGTCTGGAGTAGAAATACACATCTTTTCAACTTAGGTCACTTTTTAGTAACTTTCCACTGCCTACTATGTCTCTGGCCTACTGCCAACTGAGTGTTGACACTTTCTTTCTTTATTTGGTGTTTAACGTCGTTTTCAACCATTCAAGGTTATATCGCGACGGAGGGAAGGGGGGAGATGGGATAGAGCCACTTGTCAATTGTTTCTTGTTCACAAAAGCACTAATCAAAAATTTGCTCCAGGGGCTTGCAACGTAGTACAATATATATTACCTTACTGGGAGAATGCAAGTTTCCAGTACAAAGGACTTAACATTTCTTACATACTGCTTGACTAAAATCTTTACAAACATTGACTATATTCTGTACAAGAAACACTTAACAAGGGTAAAAGGAAAAACAGAATCCGTTAGTCGCCTCTTACGACATGCTGGGGAGCATCGGGTAAATTCTTCCCCCTAACCCACGGGGGGTAGTGTTGACACTACATGTATTTCTTTTTAATATATGAAATAAAGCATTATGTCCCTTCTTCGAGCCTTGTTGTGTCAGATTTAGGCCGCAAGCCAAAACAACAAAAGACTGTGTGCCAGTGTGTATTCCTTCCATAAGAAATGAAGTATTTCAAACGAAAATTGATCGTTTCAGAACAGTTTGGGGGTATTTTATTTGTATTTGCATCATAAAGACATTTGACCTGGCACAGTCTGGAAGGGAAACTGTCTTTAATCTGTGTACAAGAATTAAATGTTTGTAATTGTCCAAACACAAATAACATCCGTTACTGCTATATATATATATATATATATATATATATATATATATATATATATACTAGACAACAACAACAGTAAGCCGTGAACGATGCATATGCTAATCATGAGGCAAGAAATGAATGTGGCAAGTTTGATTCAACTTTGACCCGCTCTAAATCCCATTGTACACAGGAGCGGTGTCCGTCTGTCTCCCTGAGGATAAAAGGGCTCACAATTTCCAAAACTTGTGATCAAAATCAAAGTCTTTCAGTAACCTGGAAAGCTACTAAGAGTGCTGTCTCAATTATCCCCTGATCGCCGTAGGTCGAAGTTGAGGACTATCAAGTGTATAGGGAGGGGTAGGGGGAGGGTGGAAGGGAATTGTTACGACACGACTTGTCGTGTAAAAGGAAATGATGGGTGGCACGCGGATATCCGTGGGATGTTCAGACATGGAAATTGCTCGAAATAACGATTTTCTATTAAACTCATAGCTCATGGATTTCCATTAAGTACTTTTACCCCGCGTTGTACTTGAAGTTTGTTTGTTTGTTTGTTTGTTTGTTTGTTTGCTTAACGCCCAGCCGACCACGAAGGGCCATATCAGGGCGGTGTCCGACACCTAGTGTGAAAACAATCGTTCTATAGTCCAACATATTTCTGCCCCTTTTCCGGTTTAACCCCCAAATAACAACAACTACAACAACGACAGCAAGAGCGACGACGACGACAACAAAATGTTGGAACCAAATTGAAATCATTGCAAACAAGACACCAGCAAATGTCGGACACCTACATGGTGGTTTTCAAGTTCCTCATTTTGTTACATGTCCCCACACAACACTTTACTTATTGATCTTGTTATTTGGTTAGTTAATTTGTAATTAATGTTAAAGTTCCTAATTTGTTATCTAAATTTCGCCATAACGCATTTATTAACTCATTCATTTATGAACTTATTTATGTATCATTTCCTTATTCGTCTATTTGTTTATTTTTTTAATTCATTTATTTCGGCATGTAGGTATTTCGGTTATAAGCAATTCAGTTATAATAAAAAAAATTCCCCCATTATTAGAAAGGGGAAAAAAATTGGAATGTCGGGAGCACATTCCAAGTTGATCCCTTTTTTAACTAAAAATAGCGCACGTTATTACTAACAATGTTCTTGTACAAGCTTATAAAATATAAAGCCCACATGTTAAAATACATTGACAACTACAAAGTGGGAAATTACAACGACGGTCAACAGTCAGAGTTATATATACTGTTCAAAAAAAGAAACGCATAGCTTGTAATATTTGGTTAATTTAGTTATATGGCTACAAGGATATCCACCAAACTGCAGAAAATGTTTATCTGGTCGTCGACCTTTCGTCCATTGCCACAAGTGAGCTCTGCACGTGACGCATGCGTTATCAGTGGCTACAATGTCAAAATTGCTCATTTGGCATGACCACTCGTCATGCTTCAGTGTAATCTCGTGAAACTCGGGGAATATTGAGCTCTCACCATGTCTTCCAAAACCCATAAAAGCGGATTGTTCGCCACAAAGAAATCAGACGACAATTCAGCGACGAAAGATGGCCCGATTGAGCAGAGAAGACCGCCAAATTGCATTGGGTCGTTTACAAGCAGGCCAAAGTGAAAGTGCAATCGCCAGGCACTTCCACGTGTCCCAGAGCACCATCAGTAGACTGTGGGTCAGGTTTCAAGCCACTGGCTCCGTTGCTGACTTGCCACGAGCGGGAAGACCAAGGGCGACAACTGCTGCTCACGACCGCTTCATACGGCTCCGCCACCTCCGGAATCGTTTCCTGTCGGCCTCATCTTCTGTCCAGGCTCTCCCCGGGCCACACCGATTATCGGACCAGACCGTGCGGAACCGCCTGCATGAAGCTGGTTTGAGAGCTCGCAGACCTCACAGAGGAGCTGTCCTCACCCGCCGCCATCGCCAGAACCGAGTGCAGTGGGGCAACCAGCACCTTCGCTGGACCGTCCGGAATCACTGGAGACACGTGTGGTTCAGCGACGAGTCCTACTTCCTGCTCCAGCGACATGATGGTCGGAGGAGGGTCTACCGGAGAGTAAACGAACGTTACGCGCCCAACTGTGTGGATAAGGCACCCGTTCATGGTGGTGGAGGCGTCATGGTGTGGGGGGCGATCAATACCGCGGGAAGGAGCACCCTGGTGCACGTCCAAGGGCGCATAACTGCCCAGCGATACGTGGAGGAAATTCTGCGCCCACACGCCCTTCCTCTTCTGGCTGACCAGGATGCCATATTCCAGCAGGACAACGCTCGCCCGCACACAGCACGACTCACCACCCAGTTCCTCACCGACCACCATGTCCAGGTGCTTCCCTGGCCATCCATGTCGCCAGACATGAACCCGATAGAACACCTCTGGGATGAATTGGACAGACGTGTGCGCAGGCGAGAAGAAGCGCCGGCAAATCACCGCGATCTATTGCAGGCACTTCAGGAGGAGTGGGACACCATCCCACAGCAAGATATCCGGCATCTGATCCAGTCCATGCCCAGAAGGTGCCGGGCAGTTGTTGCTGCTCAAGGCAGTCACACCCCCTACTGACTTGACAGCCTCGGCACCCAATCGTATTGATTGACTGATTGATTTGAAGATGCAAATGAACTGTGTGTGCATTCAACTGTGTCCATACCAAATTTCAAACAAATAATCTAAATATTGGATTTTCTGTTAATTTTTTCGAAAAATAAAACAAATTTGGCAAGTAGCAACTATGCGTTTCTTTTTTTGAACAGTATATATTGCTTGCAAGCCTGTCCGCCCTGTGTCCAAGATATCCCCCATGCACTGGCATGGTCCCAAGAGGACACACTTATTACTCAACAGTAAATTTCAGTAAGCCTTTAGTCGGACTCTGTCATTTGTATGTTTGTGAATGTCACAGAAAAAAAACACAACACCCAAGATCACGGAAGCGTGATTAACCATTCAGTCAATTTACGTCCGCTTTCATTTCACCTAAGAGGGAGAGGAAGGTGTTTTGTTAATTTTCTATTGCTGGTACTCGCACGTGTCCAAAGTGTGTGGGAAAAAGAACAAGTCGCGTAAGGCGAAATTACTACATTTAGTCAAGCTGTGGAACTCACAGAATGAAACTGAACGCACTGCATTTTTTTCACAATGACCGTAGTCCGCCGCTTGTGCAAAACGGAGTGAAACTGACGAGCCTGTTCAGCGCGGTAGTGGTTTCGCTGTGCTGCATAGCACGCTTTTCTCTTCGTTTAAATTTTCTGAGCGTGTTTTTAATCCAAACATATCATATCTATATGTTTTTGGAATCAGGAACCCACAGGGCAGATCAGTCAGTTAAAGGGGTATTCTTGCCATCAGCCAATAGTACTAATCAAGAAAGACTATTGAAAATGATCTTGTACGCTGATGATATTACGCTTTTTCTGAAAGGCACTGATGATGTGCAAAATGCTCTGACATTGGTGTCATATTTCTCCAAGTTCTCAGGACTGGCTGTGAACAGACTGAAATCGGAGGCCGTGTGGTTGGGTTCACAGAAGTACTCTGAGGAGCAGCCATGTGGCTTCAGATGGAAATCAAAAGTCAAAATTCTTGGTATATATTTTAGTAATAATTTAGAAGCCTCGGAAATCGAAGAAAACTGGACGGAAAAAATTAATCATATTCAGAGCACAATGATTAAGTGGTCTAAGAGAAACTGCAGTATAATGGGAAAGATTTGCCTTGTAAAATCACTTTTGATCCCTCAATTAACACATGCTTTGCAAGCTTTGATTATACCCGAAAAGATCATATGTAAACTGAACTCAATGTTTTTCAGATTCATTTGGAAAAAAAGATTTTCAAACACAAAAGCCTATGAAAAGGTAAAACGAAAAGTTATGTGCCAGGAAACAAGTAAAGGTGGCCTAAATATGATTGACTTGGGTGACTTTCAAAAATCCTTTGTACTTGGATGGTTTTCGAAATTACTGCAACCAAACGAAGAAGCTTGGAAAAGTATTCCACTCAGTATGTTCTCCAAACTCGGAAAAAATCTATGCTGCTTTCAAGCAAACGTCAAACCAGCCTTATTTAAAGGGTTGGGTTTGATTACAAACAAGTTCTGGAAAAGCGTTTTAGAATGTTGGCTTGACAACCATGAAAAGATATTACCTTGCGTGAAAAAAATGACCCAGCTGGAGAATTTATGCCTATGGAATAACTCTCTAATTGCTTATCGTGGCAAGACAATGTTTCTACGTGATTGGGTTACATCTGATATATGCTATGTGAAGGATTTATACGAGAATAATATGTTTTTACCATTTCACAGGATTTGTGAAAGAGTTGGGCATAAACCAACAAGACTATTTGAATATGGGGCAATTCGCACAGCAATAGCATCCCTTTTTTTGAAGATGAATGATAATAGAATACAAGCTATGAAGGTAATGGACTATCAAAAAATAAGTACATTTAAACCCAGGCAGTTTCGTAAATTAATGGTAGACGCTTATCAAACTGACACTATTGCAGTCAGTTTCTGGAAAAGAAAGATGGGAATTGAAATAAACAAGGACATTTGGCAGATAGCAAGCAACGCATCAAAAGAAGTAAGATTGAGACTGCTACACTGGAAAATAACTCATAACATTTATCCAACGAACATTATATTGTATAAAATGGGCATTGCTGAGAGTATTAGTTGTACACATTGTACAGAAGAGACAGATTATATCGAACATTTCTTTTATTATTGTATAAAAATAAGCAAAGTGTGGAATCTTGTTGAAGAAGCCTTCTTCACCGCTTGTTCAAAAAGAATTCATGTTGATGTGCGGGATGCCCTATTTGGCCTAGTTAAAAGGAATTCTATTTCATCCGCTGAAGCAAACTATGTCAATTTGCTGATCTTGATTGCAAAAATGTGCATAGGTATTTATAGATACGGTACCCCTTTAGAGATCGGATGTATTTTTGAAAAAGAGTAAAGTTTAAGAAAAATAATTGACTTGTGACTCGCATATATGTTGCTATCTGTGAAATTGAAATAAAGAAACGTTAGGTAACAAAAGGAGAAATGATGACGGAAGAAAATATAGGACAAAATGTATAAAAAAAATAAAATAAAAAAAATAAAAAAATAGGTGGAGAGAGAGAAGATAGAACGAGAGGAGACAGTGAGAGAGAGGGGAGAGAGAGGAGAGAGAGAAAGAGAGAGAGAGAGAGAGAGAGAGAGAGAGAGAGAGAGAGAGAGAGAGAGAGAGAGAGAGAGAGAGAGAGAGAGAGAGAGAGAGAGAGAGAGAGAGAGAGAGAGAGAGAGAGAGAGAGAGAGAGAGACGAAGCAAAAAAGAAGAACAAAGAAGAAGACAGAAAATTCCGAAGAACAAAATTCAGAAAAAAACAGACAAGTCGAAGAGAAAGAAAGTGGATGCAGAGAAAGACAGACTAGGGAGTGAGTCAGAGAGAGAGAGAGAGAGAGAGTGAGAGTGAGAGAGAGAGAGAGAGAGAGAGATGTTGTGTGGACAAGTGTGAGAAAGAGAGAGAGAGAGAGGAGAGAGAGAAAGAGAGAGAGAGATGAGAGAGAGAGAGGGTAAATGTAAATAAAAAAAAATTAAAAACAATTGTCCATGATCTGTTTACTGTCCATTGAGTGTGAAGCTGAGAGAAAGAGTGAGACTGAAGGAAAACAATAATAACTTAATAAGAATTAAAATGATTATAAAAAAAATATTAAAAAAAACTTCCGATATAAAAAAAAAAACGCACGCACATGTGTGATTAACAATGTCTGATCTCCTAAAAGAAGAGAAAAGAAAAAGAGAAGAAAGAAGAAAAAAAAAGAAAAAAAGAAAAAAGAAAGAGAAAAAAAAAAAAAAAAAAAAAAGGAACCCACAAGGAATAAGATGAAATTGTTTTTAAATCGATTTCGGAAATTTAATTTTGATCATAATTTTTATATTTTTAATTTTCAGAGCTTGTTTTTAATCCAAATATAACATATTTATATGTTTTTGCAATCAGAAAATAATGAAGAATAAGATGAACGTAAATTTGGATCGTTTTATAAAAAAAATTTTTTTTACAATTTTCAGATTTTTAATGACCAAAGTCATTAATTAATTTTTACGCCACCAAGCTGAAATGCAATACCGAAGTCCGGCCTTTGTCGAAGATTGCTGGGCTAAAATTTCAATCAATTTGATTGAAAAATGAGGGTGTGACAGTGCCGCCTCAACTTTTACAAAAAGGCGGATATGACGTCATCAAAAGTATTTATCGAAAAAAAGAAAAAATCGTCCGGGGATATCATTCCCAGGAACTCTCATGTCAAATTTCATAAAGATCGGTCCAGTAGTTTGGTCTGAATCGCTCTACACACACACACGCACAGACAGACAGACAGACACACACACATTCACCAGGACCCTCGTCTCGATTCCCCCTCTATGTTAAAACATTTAGTCAAAACTTGACTAAATGTAAAAAGTAAAGGGATGTTTTGCGCAAACAGTAACATGACAGACAATTGATTACGGTCATCAAAGCAGACGAATTCTGTCTATCCCTGGCTTGAGGATTTGAGTGATTTATGGCCCGCAAGTGGGTGTCAAAAGGGGGTGGAGGGGGCCGACAAAGGTCACCACGGCTGTGAACTGAGGCGAAGAGGGGGTTGGGGGGAGGGGGGTTGGGGGTGAAAGGAGGAGTGAGTTTGGGTGGCAGAAACAAGACGATAAAGTTGTTTATTGATTGTTTCACAGTTGTGATGTTTTACTAATGAAGCTAAACTCGGAGGCAAAAGAAACGCAAATAAAGGATGCGTTAATTAAACCTTTATGGACTTGAAATAAAAAGAAAATAATGATACTAGCATGTTCTGCGCGTGTTGTTTTAGCGGTCTTATCTTGTCAGAACCGTGTTTGCCGTTATCTGGGTCACACGTGAGGTCTTGTTGACGGGGATCCCAAACCGTCATGGGGACCACTTTCAGCACATGCACAATGTGGAAAAGTAGCTTTTCGTGTTCAGGGTGTTCAGGCAAGCTGTACCGTACTCACAAAACTGTTACAACATTCATTTCTGCGACACAGGCGCGATGCCGAGACTATCACCAGATCAGCGCCAACAGGTGATCGGGAGACCTGATGCCTGACAATCAGTTCAGCAAGTTGCTAGGGCATTTGGAGTAAATGTCACCACGGTTTATCGCCTGCAGCAACGTTTTCATGCCCCTAACAGTACCTGCGACTTACCAGGACGTGGCAGACCCCGGGTAACAACATCCCGACAAGATCGCCATCTTGTCCATCAACACCAGCGAGATGCACTCGAAACTGCCGCCAACACAGCCTGTAACACATTTGGGGTGCATGGACAACCCGTCAGTGCCAGAACTCTACGCCGACGCCTTGGTGGGCAGAACCTGGTAAATCGGCGTCCTGCTCGACGTCCTGTCTTGACAGCTCAGCATCGCCTGGATCGTCTAGCCTGGGCCCAGCAGCATGCCCACTGGCGCCATCGGGACTGGCGGAGGGTTCTTTTTTCGGACGACAATTAAGCGCTTTTGCCTGGAACCTGGCGATGGGCGTGTCCGGATCTGGCGAAGACCTGGACAGCGGTTTGCTAACAATAACAACCTACAGCATGATAGATGGGGAGGTGCCAGCGTCATGATATGGGGCGCCATTGGTGTCAATAAGCGAGTGGGACCTGTCGTCTTTCAGAACGTCGGCCAAGGTCATGGGAATGGTGTCAATGCAGACCGCTACATCAATCAAGTCCTGCGTCCCTATGTGGTTCCAATTGTCCAGAGGTGCGAATTTGCGATTCCTAAACGCCCCATTGAACGACTGACGTCACATGTCGCTTCGGCCTATTTTGACCGGGAGGTCATTCTGGGCTAGTCAGTTTTGACCCCCCCCCCCCTAGTCAATTTTGCCCCATCTTCAAACTTTAAGAATGAGTACATTAAGACCTTTAGAAACAATATTTATGCTGCCCGGAGACCCCGCACAGCAGCAGAACTGCGTGCTGCCGTGACCCAGGTGTGGGCTCAGGTCCCTCAGCAGCAAATTAATCACCTCGTCCTCTCCATGTACCGGAGGTGCGCCACAGTCATCAACGCCCAGGGAGGAGCAACACGCTATTGACTTTGAACAGTCTTCAAACAGTGTTCAGTGGAACATGGCACGTCATGCTCTCATCCCAATACACTTTTCTGTATGGTTTTTGTATCGGTCAATTCGTGTCCTTGTTATTGATAACCCGAAATAATCAATTCGACATTAAAATTCATGGGTAACCCATCTTCACTGCAGCATTTGCGTTTCTTTTGCCTCTGAGTTTATGTGTAATTCTGGAATAAACATTGTGTATGATGGTTGGTTTGCTGTAAGCTTCTTTTTACATTTAGTCAAGTTTTGACTAAATGTTTTAACGTAGAGGGGGAAATCGAGACGAAGGTTGTGGTGTATGTGTGTGTGTGTGTGTGTGTGTGTGTGTGTGTCTGTCTGTGTGTGTGTGTGTTGAGCGATTCAGACCAAACTACTGGACCGATTTTATGAAATTTGACATGAGAGTTCCTGGGAATGATATCCCCGGATGTTTTTTTCTTTTTTTCGATAAATACCTTTGATGACGTCATATCCGGCTTTTTGTAAAAGTTGAGGCGGCACTGTCATACCCTCATTTTTCAATAAAATTGATTGAAATTTTGGCCCAGCAATCTTCGACGAAGGCCGGACTTCGGTATTGCATTTCAGCTTGGTGGCTTAAAAATTAATTAATGACTTTGGTCATTAAAAATCTGAAAATTGTGGGAATGATATCCCCGGACGTTTTTTTCTTTTTTTCGATAAATACCTTTGATGACTGTCACGCAGAAATAGCCCAATAAACTAACTATTTTGAAATAACAGTGACTTGGTCGTTGCGAGCCTGAATGCGAGTGTGAGTTAGTGACTTTCAGCCACAGACAGGGAGCATTACACGCCACCCCTGAGTGGGGATTGCTGGTTGGTCAAGACAGATCACGTGGGGTGAGCCTCGCGTGGGTAGTTGTCGGCTTCTGTGCACTTGACGGCCGTACACTGACGAGGAAGGAGGTTCTGTTGTAGGTGTTCTGCGCGAACTTAGAATCCGGTTTCATTCTAGAATGGACCGGGTCCAGGTTGGAATTCTAACCCTGCGCAAGTACAGGGGTGCCATTCTAGAATGAAACCCTTGTTGCTGGTCCATTCTAGAATCGGCCGTGCGCAAGGTTGGAATTTGGGTCCAAGTTGGAATAGTCATTTCAGTTAGACTATCACACAGCCAAAGCCACAAATGTGGATTTTCTGTTTGTTTTTGTTTTTTGTGTGTTTGGTTGGGGTTTTTTTCGGGTTTTTTACACTTTACTCAAAGACATCGTGAATTGGGATTGTGATGTTCTGAAAGTGATTACGATTTTGAGAGACACTCAGCACTGATCGCTACGAACGGAAATTTCCGGACTGACAGTGTTTTGCCGATCTCGCTTGTAACTTTTAATCTTATTCATATACATGAAGTTGGTCTTCTGAATTGTGAAGATATAATGTCAACTTTTTTTTAAACCTGTGACAACAGCTCTATAACTCACTCTGTCCTTCTGTTGGTCTGTCTGTCGGTTAGTCGGTCTGACCGTCTGTCTGTCTGTTTTTTAGGCAACATTTATGGCCCCTGCGACCTTGACCTTGAAGCAAGGTCAAGATGCTATGTATGTTTTTTGGGGCCTTGTCATCATACACCATCTTGCCAAATTTGGTACTGATAGACTGAATAGTGTCCAAGAAATATCCAACGTTAAAGTTTTCCGGACGGACGGACGTCCGGACGGACGGACGTCCGGACGGACGGACGGACGGACGACTCGGGTGAGTACATAGACTCACTTTTGCTTCGCATGTGAGTCAAAAAACCGGACATTTCCGAGAGGGAGACAGCGCTGACATCAGGGCCGGACTAGGCGAAGAGGAGGGGGGGGGGGGGTTGCCAGTGGTGGCCCAGGGGGATGTCCCCCCTGGCGGCAGGGGCGGATCAGTTCATTTTATGACTGGTTTTTTTCAAAAGTATATTGTGAAGATATGGGTGTGAAGGCGCGAAGTGCCAAGCCGACGGCGCGAAGCGCCTAGCTTGCTAGGGGGGTCCGGGGGCATGCCCCCCCCCGGAAAATTTTGAAAAAAAGGATGCAAAATGGTGCAATCTGGTGCATTCTGAGGATGATCATTACCAGTTTCAGGCAGCAGATTTTGTCACTGATTAATACCCCAAAAATTGAAACTCAATGTAAAATAAAGAAATGCATACCTCATTCAATATTTTTATTTTTTTGCTGGGGGGGGGTCCGGAAACCCTAGAACTCACCCCCCCCCCCCCCCTTCGTTGTGGGGGTCAGGGGGCGAAGCCCCCTGAAGCTGACGGGTAGGTCATATTCTGAGATAGGAAAATGGTCGCTCCTTGCATGAAACGGCATAAAATAAGCAATAATAAAAAAAAATTAAATAAGTAAGGTACATGTTTAGGCTAGGGGGGGGGGGGGGGGGGTTGCGCAACCCCCATAACCCCCCCCGGTAGTCCGGCCCTGGACATTGCAAGCGGCCGCAACCGGCTCTCATCACAAAAACAACTGCCCTGCAAACAATACCGCCCTGGTAGTCCCCCTTGCTATGGTCTGCCTTTGTTTATTGCGTACTCAGGAGTGTCAACTTTCTTGACATGACATGACATCGCAAGATCGCCAAAGGATTTTTTTCAGGGGTAGACAAATCAGCCCCATTTTATCAAAGGGAAGGTGCAGGTGGAGATAATTCAAGGGAAGACAACTCTGTCTTACCTACAAACATTACGGCCCCCTTTATTCAAGGGTTTCATTCTAGAATGGCACCCCTGTACTTGCGCAGGGTTAGAATTCCAACCTGGACCCGGTCCATTCTAGAATGAAACCGGATTCTAAGTTCGCGCAGAACATAGGCACCCTTTGAGCATTAGTGCAATGCAAGTGGAGGGATTTTATTGTGTAATTGATACAGTAGCTGGAAGCAGTGTCCATTTATAGTTGACCTGCTAGGCTGTGTTGGTGGTCAGTTTGTGCCCCTGCATATTATCCCTGCTGCGTTTGGTGTTGAACAGACTGTTAGTGTCTCACAGGTCACTGGTGAGTAGGCTGGTCATGGGTTGAATTATGCATGTGTGCTGACCCAGCAACTACTGTGTGAATGAGGTATGGGTGCGAGTAATTTTCAGTTTTCGTTTGCTTTTATGTTTCATTTTGTGAGGCTTTCTTTTGGGATGGGAAGGTGGTAACGTTTTCATGTCCTAACCTTTGAAGAGACTGATAGATTGGATGGTGAGTGAATGTCTGACCATGCGCTGATTTTATGAGTGGTTAAACATGAAATGATAGCCTGACCTTGTGCATTCAAAATGGCCGATTTTGTGAAGAGGTAAAATTGAAATAATGGCCTAGATTGAAAGAGACCACAAATCAAAAGTCTATTCATGTGTTCATTGTAAAATCGGCTTTGAAATGTGTTGGATGAAGATGGATTTTATTTATCTGTTATAATTTCCAGAGAGGTGGTCAGGGCATTGGTCAGCGTGTATCATAATGTTTTGTGTGTGTTCAAAGATATTGTATGGGTGATGTGGCCCAAGTTGTGTGGAATATGATATGTGTGTGTAAAATCACTGGGGTTGAGATTTGTACAATGTGATTTGAATTTTTTATGAAATAATTGATGAAATGATATTTTGTTGAGGAAACAAAATGGCGGCATAGGGGAAGTGTATGTGGTTATTGCCCCTGTTCAATAAGGGAAGATAATACCCCAGTCTATATTGTACTTCAGGGATAACTGCCCTTAGTTTGGGGAGAGTTATTACCCCTATTCCAAAATGGCCGCCTCATGTTATGAAAACATTGATATGGTTTTTAAATTGTGTGACTTCTTTTGCACATTGCTTTCTCTAAGTGATTTGTGTTTGGTAAATTCATATGAATTGAACCTCAGGGAAGAATTCCCATGTTTTCATCCCTTCCTGGACTTTGATAATTTTTGTGGAAAATTTAATTGGTAATTATAGAGAGTTTGAACTTTGAAAATTTTTGAACAAAATTTTCCCAACTTTTTACACATGACAAGAGGGAATGAGAACTTAGTTTTTTTTTTGAGAAAGCATTGTGTAATGAGGGTTTAATTTGGTATTAGTAGTTAGACTATAGGCTGCCTCATTTATATGGTGCAGGACCTATCCACATACCTACTGGACCTATCCACATACCAATGTGGGTACAGCGGGACGTTTTGGCTTCAGGCTGGGGCTGTTGGATGACAGCTTACTTACCATCTCCACCGGTTGGTTCTGGACCTTGGAGTGGTCAGAGAGATGGCCGTTGCCCTTCTTCTTGGGGTGATGAATGGATGACATCCCTGATCTTCCTATCAGGTTGATTTTGTTCGCCTTGAGGGAAGTTGTCACGTTTCAACATATCACCTAAGGTGATTATGAAACGGTTAGTTACTTCTAACTAACTAACCACACCACGATCCACTCTCGCAGTCATACAATTTAATAGAGACAACAAAAGTATAAGTTTCAGACGCCTGTTTATGTAAAAACTCGCCACCTCCCTCGAGACTTCACTCAAAATATGTTCTTTTTTATATTTAGTCAAGTTTTGACTAAATATTTTAACATCGAGGGGGAATCGAAACGAGGGTCGTGGTGTATGTGCGTGTGTGCGTGTGTGTGTCTGTGTGTGTGTCTGTGTGTGTGTGTGTGTGTGTAGAGCGATTCAGACTAAACTACTGGACCGATCTTTATGAAATTTGACATGAGAGTTCCTGGGTATGAAATCCCCGAACGTTTTTTTCATTTTTTTGATAAATGTCTTTGATGACGTCATATCCGGCTTTTCGTGAAAGTTGAGGCGGCACTGTCACGCCCTCATTTTTCAACCAAATTGGTTGAAATTTTGGTCAAGTACTCTTCGACGAAGCCCGGGGTTCGGTATTGCATTTCAGCTTGGTGGCTTAAAAATTAATTAATGACTTTGGTCATTAAAAATCTGAAAATTGTAAAAAAAATTAAAAATTTATAAAACGATCCAAATTTACGTTTATCTTATTCTCCATCATTTGCTGATTCCAAAAACATATCAATATGTTATATTTGGATTAAAAACAAGCTCTGAAAATTAAATATATAAAAATTATTATCAAATTTTTTTTTTCGAAATCAATTTAAAAACACTTTCATCGTATTCCTTGTCGGTTCCTGATTCCAAAAATATATAGATATGATATGTTTGGATTAAAAACACGCTCAGAAAGTTAAAACGAAGAGAGGTACAGAAAAGCGTGCTATCCTTCTTAGCGCAACGAATACCCCGCTCTTCTTGTCAATTCCACGGGCACTGCCTTTGCCACGGGCGGTGGAGTGACGATGCTACGAGTATACGGTCTTGCTGCGTTCAGTTTCATTCTGTGAGTTCGACAGCTACTTGACTAAATATTGTATTTTCGCCTTACGCGACTTGTTTTACGTTCACAACACGTAAAAAAACAATGGTCACTGACAAAATGTCAGTTAGAATAGAAAATTATAGTAACACGCTGATCCCGTGTAAAGATAAGAAAATACGACTGTTTTTCTCCAAAACTGCTAGTTCATGCAGGTGTCACACACCCCACGTCGTGTATAATCACAGATAACATAAAGACAACGGTGGTCAACGGGGTGCATAAGACATGGTGCACTTAGCTTTCTTTCGCCACTGGGTGGACGTCCTGTAATTAGTCTTTTAGCCTCCACAACTGCTCCGTCGAATGAAGTGCTGGTTTAGCGTAGTGACGAAGCAGGGAACAGTGGAGGCATCAGGCGCCGCACCCAGTCGCTGGTTAACGGGTTAGCCGGTTTGCTGGTTAGCCGGTTCGCTGGTTAGCCGGTGTGCTGGTTAGCGTGTCCCCGCAGAAGGCAGCCGAACAGTAGTTAGGAAAAACGAAGGCTGCAAACAGAAAAGCATCGGTGCACTAAACATGTCAGCTACCCCTCACCCTCCACCTTTAAACATGTCATCTTTACATATCTCATCGAGCACGTGGGCCTGCACAAAATTAATGGACTTTTCACAACAACAAAACAGCCGTCTTTTCGTCTTTCTCTCCCTATCTGCAAAAACCATATACAGATTAGTATTTTAGCGTCACAGAGAGCAAATTATGCGCTAACCTGGAGAGAACAACAGAGAGTATTCCATTCCACAAACACAGACTCGTCAACAGCGTTAAATAATGATTTATTACCTCAAACAGCCTATGAATGTAGCACTCTCATGGAAGCAAAACCCGCTTCCTCCCTGGAATGGCCTCTGTTCGTCAACAGTGACAACAACATCCAGAAACCCCTTGTCGAATACTTATGCGAAGCCCATCGCACGACGAAGGAAAGATTTGACGACTCGTCCTCAGCAAAACATGTGCCAGTAAGAAGGTGATAACTTGTTGAAGATCCTCTAGAGTGCCGAATACTCTATTCGGTGAAAACCATCATACTCTATAGACCCCTGTATCGATCCTTCTTCTACGGCCGCTGGGTGTCGAGTGCGCCGTCCTTGTGTCTCAGACAGACAACCTTGAGAATAACACGTGACTGACCTTGTCACATAACAAGATCAGCTATCGACAATTCTGCCTCGCCAAGCAAAAATTATCCACGTGAAAAGCGTGCAAAACAGAAATCTCGTGCTTGTTTGGCGCTGTCAGCAGAATCCACATCCGGTAACAGACCTTTCTGTCGCACTGGATCAAGAGAGGGCACCCCACCGAGTGACCTTTCCCTGATCCCTGTCACCTAATCGTGACAGAAGTAAGCCAGTAACAGTTGGGTTGTGGAACTTTGCCAATATTTTGTGTGTGCCTAAGAGAACATTGGGAAAGAAACATACTTTGGTTTTCAATAACCAAGACTCAGTAGTTCGGAGACCGTGTGGGGATAATACGAAGAGATCACAGTATTCAACCATGGTATGGATTTGAGTCGAAAACCAAGTGACAATGAACTGAAACCCAGGGCTGAGTGCTTGTGATTGGCATGTCATTCTCAAATACACAGAAGAAACTGAGGGATAAACCTGAGCAGATATTGTGAATATTTTCTGGTGGTTAATTGATTACAAGAGTGATCGTGTTGAACATCCTCAAGTATTTATCGCTTAATGTTTGCACATTGATGGAGGTTCATTTATTACCCTATTGATTGACAAGTATTCTTGAGAGTGCACTCCGGCTTTAATAGGGTGTGGTACATGCAAATGTGTTAAGGGCTACATTTTTTCTTCAAGTTAGTTAGTTGTTTTATTTGATAGTGTTTTATTTTTAGTGTTATTGTATTTTATTAAGTTGTTCATTCATTACTTTAATATTTGGTTTGAGTGGAAGTGTATGATTGCAGTTGTCTTGTCTTGTGTTAAATAATAAACTTATTTCCTTTTACAGTTGAATTAAATTGGTTGGGGTTCTTTTATTTTATTTCATTCTTTTTCTTTTTCTTTCTCCTCTATCCTTTGCTCTCGCGATTAGCGCGTGACAATGACGTCATTAGTCAAGTTTTGACTAAATGTTTTAACGAAGAGGGGGGAATCGAGACGAGGGTTGTGGTGTGTGTGTGGTGTGTGTGTGTGTGTGTGTGTGTGTGTGTGTGTGTGTGTGTGTGTCTGTCTGTCTGTCTGTCTGTGTGTGTGTAGAGCGATTCAGACCAAACTACTGGACCGTACCGATCTTTATGAAATTTGACATGAGAGTTTTTGGGAATGATATCCCCGGATGTTTTTTTCTTTGTTTCGATAACTACCTTTGATGACGTCATATCCGGCTTTTTTGTAAAAGTTGAGGCGGCACTGTCACACCCTCATTTTTCAATCAAATTGATTGAAAATTTGGCCAAGCAATCTTCGACGAAGGCCGGACTTCGGTATTGCATTTCAGCTTGGTGGCTTAAAAATTAATTAATGACTTTGGTCATTAAAAATCGGAAACTTGTAATTAAAAAATTTTTTTTTAAACGATCCAAAAACAATTTCATCTTATTCTTCGTCATTTTCTGATTCCAAAAACATATAAATATGTTATATTCGGATTAAAAACAAGCTCTGAAAGTTAAAAATATAAAAATTATTATTAAAATAAAATTTCCGAAATCGATTTAAAAACAATTTCATCTTATTCCTTGTGGGTTCCTGATTCCAAAAACATATAGATGTGATATGTTTGGATTAAAAACACGCTCAGAAAGTTAAAAAGAATACAGATAAAGAAAAGCGTGCTATCCTTCTCAGCGCAACTACTACCCCGCTCTTTTTGTCAATTTCACTGCCTGTGCATCGAGCGGTGGACTGACGATGCTACGAGTATACGCTCTTGCTGTAAAAATGCAGTAAGTTCAGTTTCATTCTGTTAGTTCGACAGCTTGACTAAATGTTGTAATTTCGCCTTACGCGACTTGTTACATTTAGTCAAGTTTTGACTAAATGTTTTAACATAGAGGGGGAATCCAGACGAGGGTCGTGGTGTATGTGTGTGTGTGTGTGTGTGTGAGTGTGTGTGTCTGTCTGTCTGTGCGTGTGTGTGTGTAGAGCGATTCATACTAAACTACTGGACCGATCTTTATGAAATTTGACATGAGAGTTCCTGGGAATGATATCCCCGGATGTTTTTTTCTTTTTTTCGATAAATACCTTTGATGACGTCATATCCGGCTTTTTGTAAAAGTTGAGGCGGCACTGTCACACCCTCATTTTTCAATCAAATTGATTGAAATTTTGGCAAAGTAATCTTCGACGAAGGCCGGGGTTTGGTTTTGCATTTCAGCTTGGTGGTTTAAAAACTAATGAGTGAGTTTGGTCATTAAAAATCGAAAACTTGTAATTCAAATTATTGTTTTATTAAACGATCCAAAAACAATTTCATCTTATTCTTCGTCATTTTTTGATTCCAAAAACATTTAAATATGTTATATTTGGATTAAAAACAAGCTCTGAAAATTAAAAATATAAAAATTATGATCAAAATTAAATTTCTCAAATCGTTTTAAAAGCAATTTCATCTTATTCCTTGTCGGTTCCTGATTCCAAAAACATATAGATATGATATGTTTGGATTAAAAACACGCTCAGAAAGTTAAAACGAAGAGAGGTACAGAAAAGCGTGCTATGCAGCACAGCGAAACCACTACAGCGCTGAACAGGCTCGTCAGTTTCACTCCGTTTTGCACAAGCGGAGGACTACGATCATTGTGAAAAAATGCAGTGCGTTCAGTTTCATTCTGTGAGTTCGACTGAGCTTGACTAAATGTTGTATTTTCGCCTTACGCGACTTGTTTATTTTGCTGTATTTTTCTCTCTTTTTCTCTATTTTGTCTTATATGTCTGTAATGAACATTTCAAAATGAAGAGGAAAAACACTACCCACGATCCTCTCAACGAAACGCGCGCACACACACAAACACACAACTTTTCGAGAAAACATTGGCTGCATTTTTTTTTTTACTGGTGAGCGTACCCTAAGAAGAAATCCAACATGTGTTGTCCATATGATTTGCCCGTTCGGTTTTCTTTTGTTCTCAAACGCGAGATGTCTCAAGAGGACCCATTTTGGCAAAGTTTAGAGGAGGGGGGGGGGGGGGGCAGGGGGGGGGGGGGGGGATCATGTCCGTAATTTTATGGTCCAAGTGGACAAGCGATCGACTAAAGCCCGACAAAAAACTGCCAAGTGCCGTAAATGAGTCAGGAAAGATCAAGGTGCGATTTTTGACTTGTACTTCATACCAGTTTTCCTCGCCTCTTCTCTCCTCAACAAAGGTCTAGCAACAAAGTTTGGGGGGTGTAATCTCATAAGGAGTGACATAATAGACTTTAAGAAGGGCTACCACATTCATATGGTTGGCATTTTCGTGGTTGCAAAAGACACCCGGCGGGGGAACACCATGTGTCGCTAGTACAGCGGTTAAGAGGACAGAAGACTTTCGTTTCGCTTGTCGCACCGGTTCAGAAGTGTCGATCAGATAATACCAGCTGCCTCACTTCTGCTGAAACGCATCAGATACTCAGGCCACAACTCAACACATCATAAACTTTAACTGCTTCATGCAATTTTCTCCTCTAGGCGGCTTGACCAGCCGACTGAAAAGTTGAGTCGGCCTGATGTTTGGGTCGCCATCTTGAAATTTCTTTCGTCTGCTCAGTCACTCACTTACCCAATTCAAGCCTGCTTTACGGCTTTTTAAACTTGATTTTTAAAAACATTTCAATGATAAATCGCGCCTAAAGATGTCAGAGCATACATCGATTACACAAGGTAGGCATATTTTATGACTATTCGAATATAAAACGCGACCGAAGTCACTTTCGTCAGAATGACAAAAATTCTACGAATTTCGTTTCTCTTGGCGAAGCGAATTTCTGTTCGTAGAGATCGGAAGTCACGTGTACTCAAAAAGGTGTGACGTTTTACAACCGAAAATGCCAACGAAACGAATGTGGTAGTGCTTCTTAATCTCTCTAATATCACATGCGAATATGAGGGAACGAGACAGAAGAATGAATACAAGTCGCGTAAGGCGATATTACAACATTTAGTCAAGCTGTCGAACTAACAGAATGAAACTGAACTCACTGCATTTTTACAGCAAGAGCGTATACTCGTAGCATCGTCAGTCCACCGCTCGTTGCAAAGGCAGTGAAATTGACAAGAAGAGCGGGGTAGTAGTTGCGCTGAGAAGGATAGCGCACTTTTCTTTATCTCTATTCTTTTTAACTTTCTGAGCGTGTTTTTAATCCAAACATATCACATCTATATGTTTTTGGAATCAGGAACCGACAAGGAATAAGATGAAATTGTTTTTAAATCGATTTCGGAAATTTAATTTTGATCATAATTTTTATATTTTTAATGTTCAGAGCTGGTTTTTAATCCAAATATACTATATTTATATGTTTTTCGAATCAGAAAATGACGAAGAATAAGATGAAATTGTTTTTGGATCGTTTAATAAAAAAATAATTTTAATTACAAGTTTCCGATTTTAATGACCAAACTCACTCATTAGTTTTTAAGCCACCAAGCTGAAATGCAATACCAAACCCCGGCTTTCGTCGAAGATTGCTTTGCCAAAATTTCAATTAATTTGATTGAAAAATGAGGGTGTGACAGTGCCGCCTCAACTTTTACAAAAAGCCGGATATGACGTCATCAAAGGTATTTATCGAAAAAAGAAAAAAAACGTGCGAGGATATCATTCCCAGAAACTCTCATGTCAAATTTCATAAAGATCGGTCCAGTAGTTTAGTCTGAATCGCTCTACACACACACACGCACAGACACACAGACACACAGACACACACACACACACACACACACACACACACACACACACACACACACACACACACATACACCACGACCCTCATCTCGATTCCCCCTCTATGTTAAAACATTTAGTCAAAACTTGACCAAATGTAAAACAAGTCGCGTAAGGCGAAATTACTACATTTAGTCAAAAGGCAGTGAAAGTGACGAGCCTGTTTGGCGCGGTAGCGATTGCGCTGTGCTTCATAGCAGGCTTTACTGTACCTCTCTTCGTTTTAACTTTCTGAGCGTGTTTTTAATCCAAACATATCACATCTATATGTTTTTGGAATCAGGAACCGACAAGGAATAAGATGAAATTGTTTTTAAAACGATTTCGGAAATTTAATTTTGATCATAATTTTTATATTTTTAATTTTCAGAGCTTATTTTTAATCCAAATATAACATATGTATATGTTTTTGGAATCAGAAAATGACGAAAAATAAGATGAAATTGTTTTTGGATCGTTTAATAAAAAAATAATTTGAATTACAAGTTTCCGATTTTTAATGACCAAACTCACTCATTAGTTTTTAAGCCACCAAGCTGAAATGCAATACCAAACCCCGGCCTTCGTCGAAGATTGCTTTGCCAAAATGTCAATCAATTTAATTGAAAAATGAGGGTGTGACAGTGCCGCCTCAACTTTTACAAAAAGTCGGATATGACGTCATCAAAGGTATTTATCGAAAAAAATGAAAAAAACATCCGGGGATATCATACCCAGGAACTCTCATGTCAAATTTCATAAAGATCGGCCCAGTAGTTTAGTCTGAATCGCTCTACACACACACACACACAGACAGACAGACACACACACACACACACATACACCACGACCGTCGTCTCGATTCCCCCCTCTATGTTAAAACATTTAGTCAAAACTTGACTAAGTGTAAAAATGAAATGTGTTAGGTCTGACACATTCATCACAATTCTGTTTTTGTTTCGCGGTTGTGTGCGTTTCTACAAGCAAATAATACGTCCAACAGCAGTTATCCTGAGGTGTTCCTGGGACGCCCTCTAGCGGTTTGTTTTCCCGAAGATCTCCGCAGAAGTATTCACATACATTGCTCGCCAAAAGCTGGGATAAAAAATGCATAGCTATTGTAATCACTGAAGCTCAGCGCCAACCACATTTAATTTTCACGACTTCTTCGCTCGAGAGACTTGCACGTGATGGTACCGCCTTTTCTCTCATCAATTATACACGCCGCGCAAAATGTCTTGCCGGTACCGAATCCGTCCGGAAGACATTAAAATGCCCATAAAGGCATCAGTCCTTTTCTGACACTATTCTGGGAGGGCGAAGAGTTACCGAATCCCTTGAAGAAAGGGTCGCCTTGCGAGATTTGTGTGCGGTCCAAAAAGGCGTTTGCCGGCAAATCATCTAACATTCATTCCCGTGTTTGGCGTGCTTATTAAGGCGTGGAATTTTAGAAGGTTTTCATGAATCCAGCAGCAAAGTGGTCCTTTGACAGGGCTTTTCCACGTGCTTTTGTCAATAAGAAATTATTCATATTTTCTGTCGACCCAAACATATGAGTGATCACCGCGGTTTTGTTATAACTTTTACTTTTTATTTCCGGGTAGAAGTCACGGTACTGGAAAGAAAAAAGCGTCTAAACGACTGACAAAAATACGTTGGAAACGCGACAACAAAACCCCACAAAAGAAAATAAATGGACGAGAGTGTTGATTGATAGAGAGAGAGAGAGAGAGAGAGAGAGAGAGAGAGAGAGAGAGAGAGAGAGAGAGAGAGAGAGAGAGAGAAAGAGAGAAAGAGAGACAGTGAGAGAGAGAGAGAGAGAGAGAGAGAAAGAGAGAGAGAGAAAGAGAGACAGAGACAGAGAGAGAAAGAGAGAGACAGAGAGAGAGAGACAGAGAGAGAGAGATAAAGAGAGAAAGAGATAGAGAGAGAGAGAGAAAGAGAGAGAGAGAAAGAAAGAGACAGAGAAAGAGAGAGATAGAGAGAGACAGAGAGAGAGAGAGACAGAGAGAGAGAGACAGAGACAGAGCGAGAGAGAGAGAGAGAGAGAGAGAGAGAGAGAGAGAGAGAGAGAGAGAGAGAGGCGTGGGGGTTGGGGTTTCATATTGTTACACGACACTTGAGATTGCCACAAGTTCTCAAACGTCGTATAGTTGTGTTCTTTTATTCTACGTCGCCCGTCTTCGCAGCAACAGAAAACAACTCGTCAAATTGAGTTCGAGGATTTATTCAGCATTCAATACATACAACTGCACATCGTAGCAGAACTCAAAAAGAAGCTTTTTTAACATTCAAATCGCGCTGGCATACATAGTAAATACTCAATCTCGAGAATATTCCAGACCGAACATGATACAACTACATTATATGCGAACCGCCCATGGACTAGAATGGTGACGTTCTCTGTGACGTACATCAAAAGGTGCCGACGCCCTTAATCCGATCGAACGCCACGAACTCACACTAAAACAGCATGGTAAACAACTTGTTTTGACAGGACTAGAAAGTTCACCTGCATTCTCGTCCAAGCATAAATATTGTGTTTACAAAATACAATATCGGTACCTTCCCACAAAGTACAAACAAGTCAACCACACGCAACACACAAAACTGAACCAAAGCTCAGCAACGGCAGCGTTTCTTAACATTACCCCCAACACCAGAAGAAATTTACCTAATTTCTTTCAATCATTGAAACGCTACCTGTACACATATTATGTATACATAACAGATTGAAATCCAGGTATGTACATTAGTCTGTTGGAGAATGAACACAGTTTTACTCACATACTCGGCTGAGAAAATCTGCTCCAACATTGTCTGAACCTTTGATCGATTCCACTCGCATATCAAAGTTCTGCAAGTACATCACCCACCTCATGATACGATTATTCACAAACTTCGCAGAGTTCAGGTAGGTGAGGGGTTTGTGATCAGTCTGAAGCACGAATTTCACCCCTTGGAGGTAGAGTTCAAATTTCTTGATTCCCCACACGATGGCTAAACACTCTTTCTCCATGGTCGAGTAGTTCTTCTCGGCTCCTGACAGCTTCTTGCTGGCATAGCTGACCGGAAACGGTTTACCTCCATGCTCTTGCATCAGCATGGCGCCGATCCCTTCGTCCGATGCGTCTGTACGCAGGATGAACTCTTTGGCAGTATCAGGAAGGCGTAGCACCGGGTCTCGTGACATCAGGTCGCGCACAGTCTGATATGCCTTCTCCTGAGCTGGTCCCCAGAGTATTCGGTTGGGGCATCCTTTTCGGGTCATGTCCGACAAAGGCGCCGTTATGGCGGCGAAGTTTGGAATGAACTCTCTGTAGTACCCAGCCAATCCAAGGAAGGATCGCACCTGCTTCTTGGTTTCAGGACGTGGCGCATTGAGGATCTTGGTGACGTTTTCCAACAAAAGCCCCTTTTGACCTTCTTTCAGTGAATGACCTATGAAGTCAACGTTGTCGGTCCCCAAAATGCACTTGCTGGGTCTCACGGTCAGATTGGCTTTTGTCAGGCGGGAAAACAGTTCCCTCAAAGTCTCCAGATGCTCCGCAAAGGTCTCCGTGTGGACTAGCAGATCATCCCAGTAGTACACAACATTCTTCATTCCTTTGAGCATTTTTCGCATTCCCCTCTTAAGGGTAGCACCACTGTTCACCATGCCAAAAGGCATCCGCAGGCACTCATACGTTCCGTCTGGAGTTGCAAAGGCGGTCTTTGGTATGTCCTCTTCGCGCACAGGAATCTGCCAATATCCCTTGCTGAGATCAATCTTTGAGAAGATCTTACTGCCAGTCAACCGTCGGAACAGATCAGCCGCCGTCGGCATTGGTTCAGGGTCAAACACGGTGATCTTATTCACTTTCCTGAAGTCAATGCATACCCTGTTTGTACCGTCTTTCTTCTTGACAACAACAACGGGAGATGAGTAAGGGGATGATGACTCACGGATGACCCCCATCTTCAACATGTTGTCGATGTCCTTCTTCAAGGATTCCCGAGCCTGAAACGGGATAGGGTATGGTTTTGAGCGAACAGGAACGTCAGATGTGAGGTGGACTTCATGTTCGACCAAGGACGTAGAGCCTGGAACATCAGAGAACCTATGGGTGAAGTCGCCCATAAAATCATGCAGCTCCTTCTGCTGATCTTCTGTCAGGTCAGGTCCTAGCTTGACGTCATCCACTCCCTCTTTCTTGTGGAGGTCTCCCAACTCCAGTAGTTCCTCACCGTCGAACTCGTCTAGTTCGGCTGGTTCTTCCACCATTGCTGCGACCTGTACTGCTTCCGGGGGTCTCTCCACATACAGTTTCAGGAGGTTAGCGTGGTAGATCTTGGACTTCTTGCCGACATTCACCTTGTAGTCGTTGATCCCTACCACGGCCTCAACCTCGTATGGGCCTTTCCACTGCATCAGTAGTTTGTTGTGATCAGTGGGAAGCAGTATCAGCACTTTGTTACCTGGTGTAAACTTCCTGTTTACGGCTTTGCGGTCGTAGTAGTGCTTTCCACTATCCTGAGACTTTCTCAAGTTTTCTCTCGCAATCTCGAGAGTCTCCTCCAGTTTCTCTCGCAACTCAAACACGTACTGGTAACTGTTCTTCACTTCAGGTGTGTCCACATCTTTCGTCCACAATTCCTTTAGTATCTGCATCGGGCCTCTCACGGTCCGCCCGTACATCAGCTCGAATGGGGAGAATCCAGTGGACTCTTGTGGCACCTCCCTGTATGCAAACAGCAAGGCATTGATGTAGCGATGCCACTGCCTTGGCTGCTCACTGCATAGTTTCTTCAGCGTGGACTTCAGCGTCGCATTGAATTTTTCGACCAGCCCATTGCACATCGGGTGATAGGGTGTCGTAGTCAAGTGACGAATGCTCAGCAGCCTGTTGACCTCTTCCATGCATTCAGAGACAAACTGTGTCCCCAGGTCTGTGAGGATCTCTTCAGGAACCCCAATTCTGCTGAAAATGTCCACAAGTGCCTCGGCAACAGTCTCGGTGTCAATTTTCTTCAGAGGCACGGCTTCTGGGTACCTGGTTGCATAGTCTACCAGGGTCAGTACCCAACGATGACCCGCTTCACTTGGCGGTTTGATCTCGCCGATGAGGTCAATGGCCACCCTCTTGAAAGGTCGGTCGATCAAAGGCATCTTCTGCCACGGCACTTTCGGGACCCTTCCTCGAGGTATGGTTTTCTGGCAAATATCGCACGATCGGCAGAATCGAGTCACATCTGCATGCAGTCCTGGCCAGTAAAACGCAGCCTGGATTCTGTCTGATGTCTTCTTGACCCCCAGGTGACCTCCCATAATAGAGTCGTGGGCCACCTCCATCACCTGGCGCCTAAGTGGTTGAGGCACCAGAACTTGACGTAATGGCTTCCCACCGTTGACTCTCGCGTGCTGGAACACTCTGTACAGAATCTTGGCCTTCACTTCAAATTGCACAGTGCCTTCGCCCTTAGTCATCTCCTTGACAGGACGACTCCTGTACTTTGTCAAGGTCAAATCAGCTTCCTGTAGCTGAATCAGCCGATCCCTGTCCACGACAGCAGTTGCAGAACTGTTGGTGACCCTGAGTGGCGTAGTTGTTTTGTCCTTCTTCGCCTGGGCTCTGGTCGTCACAGCGCTTACAACCTGCGGCTGGTCGCGGCGATGCACAGTGGCCCTGTCATCTCGTAACAGTTCGCTGATATCTTCATTCGCGAATGGCAGTGGGTCTTCCTCCTCAGCAGCAGGCTGAGCTGAGCCCATTCTCCATTCGAAATCAGGGTCATCAGGACGTCTCGCACCCCCAATGTTCCCAATTAGTAGATCGTACAAGGGCTTCTTCAGGCAGACGGCCTCAACTTCTCCGGTGAAGTATGGAGTATCGATCTGGATTTTTACCACTGGTGCCTTCACGCATTTGCTGTCAGCCATGAGCGTCCACTTGAAGTCACCAGTGAACTTCTCTGTTGGCACCAGATCCTCTTTGACAATGACTCCATTGCAGCCCGAATCTCTGAGAACAGTCACTTCCTGCTTCTCAACAAATCCCTTCGACACGGGCATGTTCGACACTGACACAGCTGCGCTGGCGACGACAGAGATTGACTTGCCATTGGCGAGCAGAAGCTGGCCATCAGATATACATTCTTTCACGTCCGATGGTGTAGCCACTTGCTCGGCAGCCCTTGGAAGTATGACGCTGCTCGCACATACTTGTTGGTTCGAGCCACTCGTTTGCCTCTTGTTGTCGTAATATCTCCGTCGATGTTCTTGCGCTTTGTCATTGACATGTCCGTTATTTTTCTTTTGGGGACAGTTGGCGACTCGGTGGCCCTTGGCATTGCAATGGAAACACGTTATGTTCTGCCCTTCATTGGATGATGGTGCGGACTCAGTTTGTCCCTTGGCAGGTTGGTTTGCCTGGTTCCCGCTCTTCTGGAAAGGTTTCGTTGACTTTGACGTCCCCAGGGTCCTTCCATGAGCAATGAGATAACGCTCAGCAGCATCAGTAATGTCCTTCAAACCCCGCAGTTTTTGCTCTTCCAAGCGGGTCGCCAGGTCCTTCGGGCAGGCATTAAGGAACTGCTCCTTCACGATCAAGTCCCGCAGACTCTCGTATGACTGCTCTTCACCTGATAACTCCACCCACTTCTGCAGGTATGACGACAGGCGCTCCACAAACTGGCTCGGTGTCTCTCCAGACAATGGCTGGCATTCGCGGAAGCGTTGACGGTAGCCCCTTTCAGTGAAGTTGTAGCAACGCAACAGAGCTTCCTTCAGTACATCATAGTCTCTGGCGTCATCATTTGAGAGTCTAGTGTAGACCTCAAGTGCTGCCCCAGTCAAATGTGCGCTGAGTTGAATCGCCCAGTCGTCGCGCTGCCATCTAGCACTCTCAGCGAACCTCTCGAATCTTGCAAGGTAGCAGTCGATCTGGTCCTTCCCGTCAGCGAATGCTGGAAGTTTCGGTGCCCTGTGTAACATTTGCTGCTGGTTATCTCTTTGGCGTGGTGCCTCGTTCTCATTTTGAACACGCACCATTTCTGTCTGAAGCTCTAAGCGCTTCATCTCCATTTCTATTTGGAGCTCTACGCGTTTCAGCTCCATTTTCCTTTCTTCACGCTGTGCTTCTCTTTCTCTTTCTTCACGCTCACGCTGCGCTTGTCTTTCTTCACGCTCACGCTGCGCTTGTCTTTCTTCACGCTGCGCTTGTCTTTCTCTTTCTTCACGCTCTCGCTGCGCTTGTCTTTCTTTTTCTTCTCGCTCACGCTGCACTTGTCTTTCTTCACGCTGCGCCAGCAGTCGTGTCTGGGACTCGACGAACTCCGTCAGCTGCTTGCCTTTCAGTCCCAGTTCAATTCCTTTTCCCCAGAACTCAGCCATTCTGGTCTTTTCCGGTGCGTTCGTCTGCATTCTTTCACAGCCCCGAACGTAGACGAATGTAGTCTTCTAAAAGAACACAGTCTCTACTGCACCTCCGATGCTTCTCTTGTCGCTGTTCACCTTCGGGCGGGGATGTAGCTCAGTCGGTAGCGCGCTGGATTTGTATCCAGTTGGCCGCTGTCAGCGTGAGTTCGTCCCCACGTTCGGCGAGAGATTTATTTCTCAGAGTCAACTTTGTGTGCAGACTCTCCTCGGTGTCCGAACACCCCCGTGTGTACACGCAAGCACAAGACCAAGTGCGCACGAAAAAGACCCTGTAATCCATGTCAGAGTTCGGTGGGTTATAGAAACACGAAAATACCCAGCATGCTTCCTCCGAAAACGGCGTATGGCTGCCTAAATGGCGGGGTAAAAAACGGTCATACACGTAAAATTCCACTCGTGCAAAAAACCACGAGTGTACGTGGGAGTTTCAGCCCACGAACGCAGAAGACAGAAGAAGCTGTTCACCTTCGTAGACGCAGGCTGCCACCCTCCTCGTCTAACGTGACGGCGCACTCTGCTCACGATACGTACACGACGTACCCCAGTCGTATTTCGTAGTATTAATGCACTAGCTCCGCGACGAAGTCCGTCTCGTCCAAACGGCAGCTTACCTCTGTAATCCCGATACACTCCGGCGTCGCTCACCGTACCGAGTTGCGGCGATTACCAAACTCTTCACCAGTCACACCGAATCCACGGTTCCGTAGTCTCAATACTGATCCCTCAGGATACACCCGATTGATGGCTACCTCCTGTGACTGTCTTGACTGTCTTTGTTTCTGGAAAACCCTTGGCGTTAAACGTAGATCCTTGGCTTGGCCCCCAATTGTTACACGACACTTGAGATTGCCACAAGTTCTCAAACGTCGTATAGTTGTGTTCTTTTATTCTACGTCGCCCGTCTTCGCAGCAACAGAAAACAACTCGTCAAATTGAGTTCGAGGATTTATTCAGCATTCAATACATACAACTGCACATCGTAGCAGAACTCAAAAAGAAGCTTTTTTAACATTCAAATCGCGCTGGCATATATAGTAAATACTCAATCTCGAGAATATTCCAGACCGAACATGATACAACTACATTATATGCGAACCGCCCATGGACTAGAATGGTGACGTTCTCTGTGACGTACATCAAAAGGTGCCGACGCCCTTAATCCGATCGAACGCCACGAACTCACACTAAAACAGCATGGTAAACAACTTGTTTTGACAGGACTAGAAAGTTCACCTGCATTCTCGTCCAAGCATAAATATTGTGTTTACAAAATACAATATCGGTACCTTCCCACAAAGTACAAACAAGTCAACCACACGCAACACACAAAACTGAACCAAAGCTCAGCAACGGCAGCGTTTCTTAACACATATGAAAAGAAGTCGTACAGCAAAATAATACCATTCATATCCTATTGTAGGTAACTTAAATGTCGCCTCGAGACAATAGGTGAGTGACTTTATTCCAGCTGTCTTGAGAAATCCAAGACTCCATTGTGTCCGAGGCTGCCCTTCTCATCAAAAAGAAACTGAAATTGACACACAATTCATGCAATGCACACACGACACAGGCAAACATACATGGACACGGACAGACACAGAAACAGATAAACAGGCAGACAGACAGACAGACAGACAAATACACACATGCACACAGATAGAAAAATACACACATGCACACAGACAGACAGATAGACAAATACACACACATGCGCACACACTGACACACACACACACACACACACACACACATAGTTGTCTTCCTGTGTGTGTGTGTGTGTGTGTGTGTGTGTGTGTGTGTGAGTGTGTTTGTGTGTGTGTGTGTGTGGGGTGTGTGTGTGCGTGTGTTTGTGTGTGTGTGTGTGTGTGTGTGTCTCTCTCTCTCTCTCTCTCTCTCTCTCTCTCTCTCTCTCTCTCTCTCTCTCTCTCTCTCTCTCTCTCTCTCTCTCTCTCTTTCAAACAAACCGCACGCCCCGAACATCTGGCCCGTAGTTTGACTCGTATAGAAGAAACAAGTCGCGCAAGGCAAAATTACTACATTTAGTCAAGCTATGGAACTCACAGAATGAAACTGAACGTAGTCCGCCGCTAGTGCAAAAGGCAGTGAAAGTGACGAGCCTGTTTGGCGCGGTAGCGTTGTGCTTCATAGCACGCTTTACTGTACCTCTCTTCGTTTTAACTTTCTGAGCATGTTTGTAATCCAAACATATCATATATATATACGTTTTTGGAATCAGGAACCGACAAGGATTAAGATGAAAGTGTTTTTAAATTGATTTCGAAAATTTAATTTTGATCATAATTTTATTTTTTTTAATTTTCAGAGCTTTTTTTAATCCAAATATAACATATTTCTATGTTTTTGGAATCAGAAAATGATGAAGAATAAGATGAACGTAAATTTGGATCGTTTTATAAAACAATTATTTTTTTTACAATTTTCAGATTTTTAATGACCAAAGTCATTAATAAAAGACATTTATCGAAAAAATGAAAAAAATATCCGGGGATATCATACCCAGGAACTCTCATGTCAAATTTCATAAATATCGGTCCAGTAGTTTACTCTGAATCGCTCTGCACACACACACGCACACACACACACACACACACACACACACACACACACACACACACACACATACACACATACACCATGACCCTCGTCTCGATTGCCCCTCAATGTTAAAACATTCAGTCAAAACTTGATTAAATGTAAAAAGAAAGAATACCGTCCAACTAACACGAAGAAGAATCGGAAACAATAAAGGGAGAGGTACAAAGGTTGCGATTCATCTCGGCTAGATATTATTCACGATTTTTGTAAACATAGTAAGCCTATACTCGCATCAGACACATACAATTACATGTATCAGCATCCTACATTTTGTCCGTGTCTGCCTTTTGGCCGGGTTTGCGATTTCTACATATTATATTCATGTGTTCTTCTCTCTGACAGTGCGGGCTCAAATTTTACAAACGGGAAAATATGACGACATCAAAATCGCTATCAAATATCGGAGAACAGCCACACAAGCGAATGCTCTCAAGAACATGTAAACCAATGTTCATCAAAATCCGTCAGGTAGCACACACACACACACACACACACACACACACACACACACACACACACACAGTCAGTGTGTCATTACTTGACTGAATCAGTGAATGTGAAAAGACTATGAGTAGTCGTCTAAGACAGGTTAAAATCAGTCTAACGAATGACTACATAAACCTGCATGTGTCAGGTTTTAATTTTTGTTTGTTTGTTCTTTCTTTATTTTGTTTTGTTATTTCGTACGTTCGTTGATAAAATGTCCCCACACACACACACATTATAATCCCCCCTCCTGAATCCCCTTCCCCATTCTCCACCCGATAGCTCCTCTTTGTCTCACTATCTCCTCCTCACAAATAACAATTTGATACGTTCATCTTTAATCCACCCCCCTCCCCGAATCCCCTCCCCATTCTCCACCCGATTGCTCCTCTTTGTCTCGCTCTCTCCCCCGGCAGGGTATCTCGGCTGCCAACTTGAGTGAGTAACAGAAGAGACATTGTCATCATCTCTCAACTAGGACATATCCCCAGAGGGGAACTGAACATGTTCGACAATATTATGAACCAGGTCGACAAAAGACAGTCAAGTATGTAATGAGCCAATGTGTCAAGTTCTGAATTCTTCTCATACCACTGTCCTTGAACTTGAAGCAGCTTGTCTGGATACATCCTCCTCTCTCAAGATCGTAAAATGTCCAATTAAGTACTTGAGATATCAATGGCCACCCCCGCTTTCAGTCTCATGCACTGAGCTAGTCTGATTAAACAGCTTTCTAAAGGTTGCGTCCGTCTATGTGAAACGTGTTTTTCCTTTGTGTTCCACTGCTTGCGACCCATTGTTTCGCTATACCAGGGACCTATAGGTCTATGGCTATACTGACTCGAAAGTTGAGGCTAAAAGAATGTGTATCCCTTGAACTGAGTTAGGGCTGACATTGTGACTATTGGAAAGACCCACCATCTTTGGCCGGTCCGTTTCCAATCATGGTCTCGACAATCAAGTAATCTGTGCATGTGTACATGGAGTACAATAAGTGATAACGTTTCATGTGGAACAACTGAAAACAACTTACCTTCGAGTTGATTACGATGGATATTTTAGTCCTGAAAAAGTTCATCAAAGTTGAAAACCAAATTTGGGATACACAAAGTCGACCGTGGCCATCACCGGAGAACACTGTCGGTTAGTAACGGGTCTTTTTTTGGGAGGGAAAGTTTCGCACTCGCAAATCCATTTAACTCAGCAAATTCCTTGAAACAATATGCATTTATGCTATACTCTTTTCGTCTTACACAATTAGTGAACCTCTATGTTTGACCGAACATTAATTGAATAGAATATTACGAAACTAAAAATGCAGGTGAAAAAGCCGAAATGATTGACAAAGTTTCGACGTTGTCTCTCTCTGTCTCTTTCTGACTCTCTCTGTCTCCCTCTCTCCCCTCTGTCTCCCTCTCTCCCCTCTGTCTCCCTCTCTGTCTCTCTCTATCTCTCTGTCTCTGTCTGTCTGTCTGACTGTCTGTCTGTCTGTCTGTCTCACTGTCTGTCTGTCTCTCTGTCTGTCTGTCTGTCTCTCTCTGTCTCTCTCTCTCTCGATCTCTCTCTCTCCCCCGACCCCCAGCCCCAATTTTTGGAAGGTTAGAAATTCTCTCTGTCTCCCTCTCTCCCCTCTATCTCCCTCTCTGTCTCTCTCTATCTCTCTCTCTCTCCCTCTCTGTCTGTCTGTCTCACTGTCTGTCTGTCTCACTGTCTGTCTGTCTGTCTGTCTCTGTCTGTCTCTGTCTCTCTCTCTCTCTCTCTCTCTCTCTCTCTCTCTCTCTCTCTCTCTCTCCCCCCCCCCCCCCCCCCCCCCCCGACCCCCAGCCCCAATTTTTGGAAGGTTAGAAACTAGAGGACGTACATTTCTGTACAGTCACCATAAAAGGACTGGGTGGCCGAGTGGTAACGCACTTGCGCTCGGAAGCGAGAGGTTGCGCGTTCGATCCTGGGTCAGAGCGTTAGCAATTTTCTCCTCCCTTTCCTAACCTAGGTGGTGGGTTCAAGTGCTAGTCTTTCGGATGAGACGAAAAACCGAGGTCCCTTTGTGTACACTACATTGGGGTGTGCACGTTAAAGATCCCACAATTGACAAAGGGGTCTTTCCTGGCAAAATTGTATAGGCATAGATACAAATGTCCACCAAAGTACCCGTGTGACTTGGAATAATAGGCCGTGAAAAGTAGGATATGCGCCGAAATGGCTGCGATCTACTGGCCGATGTGAATGCGTGATGTATTGTGTAAAACAATTCCATCTCACACGGCATAAATAAATCCCTGCGCCTTGAATATGTGCGCGATATAAATTGCATAAAAAAAATATAAAAAAATAAGATAAAAAAATAAAAATAAATAAATAAATAAATCCCTGCGCTTAGAACTGTACCCACGGAATACGCGCGATATAAGTCTCATATTTATTGATTGATAAAATCTTCATTATGAATGCAAAGATGTTAACAAAATCGGCAAACCATAAAAGAACATAAAAAAAGGAAAGAGGTGCATTAAAAGGCTGTTGGGTACTGGCTCTCAAAATCCGTTCAGCAGAATGAGTTCTCATGTAACTGAAACTATTCTTAAACGTTACTTGGTGATTTTAAAAGCTGGATAACACAAGTCCCATGATTTTAGACATGCTACAATGCCTTTAATCGAAGAAAGTTTGCTTTCTTGGCCGAGTCAATGCAGCTGGCTCCCTTGGACGCGTGACGTCTACAGCGGAATCGGCCGGGTATGCAAGTTTCCATTTGTGTCCCCAGAACAAGCATCTATTTGGGACATGAAGGGGTTATACGCTAAGATCGGCCGGGTGGAACGGCGCTCTCTTATGGCGCAATCGGAGAGTCTAGTCATGCCCTCAAGAATACTTCAAGGGTAGGTCAAGAGAAACTAAGGACTGGGTGCGAGGGTGACTTCTCCCAGGTTATAACATTTCAAACAATAAATAACGGAGTTCATAACATGTATTCTGCTCCCTTCCTGCTTTTTCAGGTGTAATTCCCACTTGAACCCTGTTTTTGTTCAACTTATTGGCAGATATATTGTCACGCGCCGAGGGACACAAACACACACACACGCACGCACGTACGCACGCACGCACGCACACACACACACACACACACACATACACACACAGCCACCCACAAACACACATACAAAAACTGATGTGACACACACACACACACACACACACACATACACAAACTGATGTCACATACACATACACACAAACACGTGTAATCAAACACACACACGCACACACACACGCACGTGTAATCAAACACACACACACACACACACACACACACACACACACACACACGCACACACACACGCACGTATAGACAATCACAGAGATTAGCTTCATGTATTCTGTCCCCCCCCTCCCCCCCCCCCCTCTCGCCACATAATTTACAAAATACAACAAGAGGTTTGATGAGCACAGTAGATCAACTTTAAACGTACACAATTATATTTTTAGCATTCTTACCTTTCAATTCTCGTTGATGCATTAATGATGCCAGAAAATGTAACCGGACGCATTTGGAACGCCAAAGCAATCAAATACATTGCGCGGTACATCGGCGCTTAATTTCATAACGAGCCGTATGACTGAGTCATTTGTTATTCGGTGATAGTTTCGCACATATCTATCTCCTGTATTTGAAAATCTGTTCACCTTACGTAATTTTCAAAGGCTTTATATGTATATATACACATTTCTTTGATTAACGATACGAAACCTTGCAGGTGAAAAATTGGTAATGACTGACGTAGGATTTACGTTGTGGATTTCACGTTGAGGGCACGTTGGCGATCAATCAAACCCCAACGTTGTGTGTTTACGTTGAAACTACGTTGTAGGAACGTTTGTTGTATCAAACTAACTTTTGTTTTTAAATCACGTGAAATTCACGTGAAAATCACGTGAGTATACCAACGTTGTTCGAAGACCAGAAAATCACAATAATACAACGTCGATTTTACGTTGCTTTTTAAGGTGGAATCCACGTGAAATTTACGTTATGTACCAACGTGTAAAAAACAAAAAAACACAACTGTAACGCAACGTTGCTTTCACGTTGTGTTTTTTGGTTGGATCCACGTTAATTTCACGTAATCTTCGCAACATTTGTAAGACACCAAAATGCAACGTGAAATTCACGTAAAATTTACGTTGTATTACAACGTCGAAAGAACACCAAAATCTCACAATGACACAACGTTGGTTTTACATTGCGTTTTTTGGTTGGCTCAACGTAAATTTCACGTAAAGTTCGCAACGTTGCTAATGACACAAAAAATTCACATTTTCGCAACGTCGTATTTACGTTGTGTGTTTGCTGGGAAACAAATCGCGTGAAACGATATTAAAACATTTTGTTAACACGAAAAACAATCTTCTAACACCGAGACTACATACATGCACTAATGCTTTGCTAATAACCTGCAGACTGAGACGAGGGCGAAGCGTGCGAACGTAGAGCCTAATTAACCTATTTTCTTTAATTCTGAATATATTTTCAGAGAAAACATGGCCTATCTATGTATATTTGGATTCAGGAAATTATAAAGAAAGAATAGGATGCAATCTGTTTAAGACCACTGAAATGTTCATTATAATTTTAATTTTGCGATTATTAAGGACCAAACTCATCAATTAATGTTTAAACATCAAAGCTGAAATTCAATCCCATAGTCCAGGCTTCGTCGAAGATAGCTTGACCAAAATGAGGGCGGGACAGTGCCGCCTCAACAGTCACTAAAAGTCGGGTATGACGTCATCGAAGTTATTTGTCAAAAATAGGAACAAATGATCTGAAGATTTAATCTGTAGTGATCTGGAAGAATGTGTATAATTATAAAGTTTCATGAAGATCGGTCCAGTAGTTTTCTCGGGACCATCCAGTAGTTTTCTCGGGATCGCTCTGCACACACACACACACACACACACACACACACACACACACACACACACACACACACACACACACACGAATGTACATGTGTGTTTTTAATGTAAATGTAGACTTTTTAGAATAGCAAACAAACAGAAGACAAACAAGCTGCGACCAAAGGGGAAGTTGTGTTCTACTGCTACGTCTAGAGGGTTTTAAATTAACGACGAACCGTAAATCGTGTTATAACATGAATAATTAAACAAGGGACTTTTTTAACAGCAGTAAAGGTATGGCGTTAAGTGCCCATAAGGAATAAAACAAAGGAGACTTGAGAATGTCCTCGACATGCAACGTGTAACAAGAGTACGGCTAGTCGGTTAATATTCCATTACGGAATGACATTGAAACAAATCGAATTTAGCTGTAAAGCCAGTTTATGATAATATGCAAGGTCAGCGAGTGAGTACATATTTTTGTTCCATTGCTGATCACAAATTGTTTTTAGGTTAGTAACACAGTAATAAAACCTATTGCTCATTAATCAGAAAACAAGAGAGGTATGCTATTTGAACGCTTAGTTTATGACAACTAAAAGAAAACAAACATTTACCATTTAAACTATTGCTAACGAAAGCAATATTGTATTGGGTGCATGATGAGGGTAAATGTAAAGACATTGTACTTCGAAACAATACGTACTACTCAGAAAATACATTTTTTTAAAGATTTCTTTTTTATGAAACCCAAGGTATTGTTTAAAACACATTAAAGATATCCAGGATGTACCAGCTAGTAGACAATACCAGTAGAATGTGAAATACTTTTTATTCATATGCACACAAACCCCCACTTTTCATATACACACAAAACCACAAAAGATACTAACGACATGTATTTGTACACATTAACTTATTGTCAACATTAAGCAACCGATGGAACAATTTAGTTGGAACCTGGTGAACTGGGTGTGTGTTGTGGATTAAAAACAAACAGAAACAGTTCAACTAGACATCCTTAAAATAACCTTCACAAAGTGTCTGCCAATCTTCACAATTTAAAACACTGACAAAAGCATTGTTGTTGTTCATCTTTTATCATTGTGACTAAAAAAAATACCTATACATAAGGCTAAAAACAGAAAACAATTTAAGCATTGTTTTGGCAAAAACAACGCGAAACGTGAACAAAAAATTACCAATGTCAAAAATATCCCCCCCAAAAAACACATACAAAAACATCAACAACAAAAAAAATAAATACATAAAATAAATAAATAAATAAATAAACAAATGAATAAATGACTATCTATATATATATACGACTAGTGTCTGTGTGTCTGTCTGTCTGTCTGTGTGTATGTCTGTGTGTCTGTGTGTCTGTGCGCGATGCGCGGCCAAGGTTCTCGATGGATCTGTTTCAAATTTGGTGATCATATTCAGGTACACCCTGGACACAACCTGGTCGATGAGATATTTCAACACGTGCTCTCAGCGCGCAGCGCGGAACCGATTTTGGTTCCACCTCAGCTATTTTGGTTCCACCTCAGCTTACCCGGGCCCCCATACCGACACACCATAGCCGCTACACCACATCACAACGCCAAAGTTCTCGGTGGTTCTTTTTCAAATTTGGACACCGTATTCAGCTACACCCCGGACACAATATCATCGATGAGATATTTCAACACGTGCTCTCAGCGCGCAGCGCTAAACTCATGTTCGTTTTTGTGTTCATTTCACCATTATAAGTAACTCTTCCTTATCTTCTCCAGTGTTTGGCGTTTATCTCCCTTCCTTCGTGTGGCTTTCCCGTTCAGTTGTAAGTTACTATTTATTTTTAGAATGTCACTGCGCTGTCCACTGCGCTGTCCACAACGCTTCCCTTGCACCCGTAAGTTGTTCTTACTGTCAAAGTGAAAAGGTCGAATCAATTTATAGCCACGCGAAAAATACACTCTCACCTATCTCTATATATTTATAGATACAGATATGCATATATATATACGGCTTCTCTGTGTGTGTGTGTGTTTGTGTGTGTGTGTGGGCAAAAACCTATGTATTATAGAGTTCTGTTTGTGATGGGGTCTAGCGGCTTTTGTCTGTCTGTATGTTCTGGCATGTGAGAAGCCACAGCAGATAATATAGGGCTAAGAAATAAGCTCTAAAATTCTCAATCCCGTTTGACAGGACTTTGCCTTTCAAAGGTGATTGTGGTGAACCGCCACGCTGTCTGTCTCTGTCGCGCCGTTCACCCCAAATTCCCGTTTCTGAGAATTACTATTTTTAGAATGTCACTGCGCTGTCCACAGAACGCTTCCCTTGCACCCGTAAGTTGTTCTTACTGTCAAAGTGAAAAGGTCGAATCAATTTATAGCCACGCGAAAAATACACTCTCACCTATCTCTATATATTTATAGATACAGATATGCATATATATATACGGCTTCTCTGTGTGTGGGGGTGTTTGGGTGTGTGTGTGGGAAAAAACCTGTGTATTGTAGAGTTCTGTTTGTGATGGGGTCTAGCGGCTTTTGTCTGTCTGTCTGCGAGAGTGTGCGGGGGGCGGGAGGGTGGTGAACCACTGTACATAAAGGGAAAGTTTGTGTGCGTGCATGTGTGTGTTCTTAATCTAAGACAAATGTCGCCAATGTTTTTACAGAGTGACGTTAAATAAACGATTTTATCATCATCATCTGTCTGTATGTTCTGGCATTTGAGAAGCCACAACAGATAATATAGGGCTAAGAAATAAGCTCTAAAATTCTCAATCCCGTTTGACAGGACTTCGCCTGCAAAGGTGATTGTGATGAACCGCTACGCTGTCTGTCTCTGTCTTGCGATTCACCCCGGCGAAGCCGGGTATTCCTCTAGTAACATAATATAACAAGTGTACAGAGAGTTGGCATAACATCCGTCCTAAAATCAATAGTGTCCAACGGAACAATGCGGATAAGATGTGAAAACAATAATCGCCAATTCGCAGACTCCCCAGTGTTACTTGAACTGTCGATGCCACAATACAACACCATATGTATACGAGGTACAAAAAGTATACATGCAAAAGGTTACAGTCGAACATGAAAGCGAAGAGTATGTTTGTAAGGAAAAAGTGTGAAGTTGGCTGAATGACAGACAATGTAACACTTATAAAACATGTATAACTCTAATAAAAACACATTATCGCATTTTTACTGATCACATGACAAAAACACCTGTTGTCATTGGTCAACTAGGAACTGTATATCAATTGATATCGCAGAGGAAGTTCCTAGTGAATTTAATATCGTGCAGGAAGTAGTTTTCCAATTGTAATTTTGAAGAAAAAAATCTCACTTGAAGGAAACACAAATCTCCCATTATTTTAAAGCGCAAATTTATAAAAAGAAAGTAATTGCATCAGCAAGTTTAAGCTGTATCTATATATATATATATATATACGGCTTGTGTCTGTGTGTGTGTGTGTGTGTGTGTGTGTGTGTGTGTGTGTGTGTGTGTGTGTGTGTCCGCGATGCACGCCCAGGTTCTCGATGGATCTGTTTCAAATTTGGTCACCATATTCAGGTACACCCTGGACACAACCTGGTCGATGAGATATTTCAACACGTGCTCTCAGCGCGCAGCGCTGAACCGATTTTGGTTTTTCTCTGGATCCATTTCCAGTAACTCTTCCTTATCTTCTCCAGTGTTTTCAGCGTTTATCTCCCTTCCTTCGTGTGGCGTCAATCCATATTCCCGTTTCTATTTTTAGAAGGTCACTGTCGACAACGCTCAATCCATATTCCCGTCATACTATTTTTAGAAGGCCACTGTCCCGGCAAAGCCGGGTATTACTCTTCTCCAGTGTTTTGCGCGTTTATCTCCCTTCCTTCGTGCGGTGCGCCGGCAAAGCCGGCGTACACCCGGCAAAGCCGGGTCCCCGGCGCAGCCGGATATTCGGCTTGACTTCTCCCCGGCGAAGCCGTACCCGGCCAAGCGGGTATTCATCCAGTAATGAATAAATACACACGTTTTCCACCCAAATTTAACAGAGAAGTAGTAGAATGGTATGTTTTAATCTTACAGAGGGAGGCGATTGGAACAGCCGTTAACAAACTGAACTTTGGAGCAAGAAGCGAGTTTTCTTGCAGGGTATCAGCGCTCATCACTCACGTAAAGGCTGGAAATGAGCAGCCGATTTAAACGTTTTGCTCCAGCATGAATCACTGTCCCATCCCTCTTTGTTGTAGCCATGCAAAATCCACACAAAAACATAAACAGCTTCAAAACAGCCACGAAGGCTATCGGAAAACGACATCTTTGAAAGCTGTCTTGGAATATTGTGTCATCTGCAGTTGGCGATTCGACAAAATTATCAACACTGCAGTCCGTCGATAACGACTAAGAACTGGAAGCCGTCTTCTACACAGAAAATGAGCCAGAGGTCTTCACTGATACAGTCCGGGGCACACCAGTTCCTACCATCGTTTAGAATTGCCAAATTAAAGCCTTTGAAGTCTAAAAGACTGCAAGTAACCGCGAAAGCTGTTCCGTGTTCCTCCACTGAACCTTTTTTGTGTGATCTGTTTACACAATATTTTTCTTTTCTTTGTTGTTTTTAGATGCCTTATTTACGTCTTAGAAAACGAAAGAGTATTTGAAAAATGAAAGTTATAGCAGCAAAGTTGCGAAAGCAGGAACAGACAATCCAACATTTCCAACATGGCAGTAGCTTCCCTTGCGCTTGACCGATTTCTTAGACTGGGGTTAATGGGTTCTTCTTCCGAAATGGAATGCGATAAAATCATTATCGTTAGATTTGACTGCGATATCCGGATTTATCAGTGCCAATGTCTCGAAAGCCTGAATCATATCAGATCGAGGCGTGATGTGATTTCAGCTTTCTCGACATTGGCACTGATAAATCTGGATATCGCAGTCAAATCTAACGATAACTAATACCATCAACATGTTGAATTTCATCTAAAACATCGACTGCTTTTGAACCATTTTTGTTTGTTTGTTTGTTTAACGCCCAGCCGACCACGAAGGGCCATATCAGGGCGGTGCTGCTTTGACATATAACGTGCGCCACACACAAGACAGAAGTCACAGCACAGGCTTCATGTCTCACCCAGTCACATTATTCTGACACCGGACCAACCAGTCCTAGCACTAACCCCATAATGCCAGACGCCAGGCGGAGCAGCCACTAGATTGCCAATTTAAAAGTCTTAGGTATGACCCGGCCGGGGTTCGAACCCACGACCTCCCGATCACGGGGCGGACGCCTTACCACTAGGCCAACCGTGCCCGTCTTTTGAACCAGATTGCCAAACATAATATAGATACATGAGAAAAAAACAACAGTTTAACAGCCAAAACAGGAGGAACGACAATGAGGGTAATAGTATGAAAGCAAACGTCGTTGCTTGCAAAATACATACACACAAATATAAAAGTACATACACGAAGATATTAAAACAAAACAAATGAAATTCTGCGGCGAACACAGGCTAAACGCCTTCCTTCAGAATCTTGTCGAAGATTCCCATGGTTTGTTCTCTGTGCAGCTGAAGTTTACTGACTTTGGGTTAGTTCCACATTAAGAATTCTGTGGCGAACACGATCAAGAGACAAAACGCCTTCCTTCAGAAACTTATCGAAGAGTTTCCAGGCTTCTTTCTCTGTGTAGGCTTTCTGTTGACTGCTTGTCACAGCACCCGAACTCTGGACTGAGTTCTGTGTGGTGGCATGCTCGCTCCTCTCCTCCATCGCCAGACGATCTTCTCGAGCTTTACGACGTCGTTCCCTCAGCATGTTGAAGGTGTACAAGAAGGGATTCAAGGCCGAGTTGAAAGGCAGAACAAAGATGGCCATCGCCACGTTGACATCACCGGGGATAGGGACTCCACTCCTGGCCAGAATGCCCAGCAGACCGATAGGAAACCAGCACAAGAAATCCGTCATAACCACGGCCAGCAGTCGGCGAGCCACGGCCATGTCCTTGGATTTCTTGTTATACCTGTTGGTAGTTACGGAGTTAGAACGGATAGACCAGTAGATGAGAATCTGACCGGCAGCTATGAAAAGAAAGAGAACGAAGTTGAGGGCGATCATTATACCGAAGGCATAATCTCCACCAGGAAACTCTTTTCTGGTGACGGGCAAAGGAATACAGATACCAGACTGACTGTAGAATTGCCAGTGTGCGGTGTTGGGGAGCAGAGGCACAGCAGCCAAAAGCAGACCAAGGATCCACAAGGTAACGCAGGCCACATGAGCCGACCATCGGCTGAATCGTAAAGTTTTGTGCGGGAAGCCAATGACCAGGAATCTCTCCAGGGTGATAAGACAGATGAGAAAAGCCGAAACTTCGCTGGACAGCAAGGACAAGAAGCCCGCCACTTTGCAAGCTGCACTGTGTTTCCACTCGGAGTCATTCCAACGGTAATCTCCATCGTAGATCCTGTCGGCAACACCAACAATTGCAAGGTACGCGCCCATCAGAAAGTCTGCTACGCACAAGTGTGTGACAAAGACATTAAACCCCAGTTTGACTGACGCCTTGTCAATGAAAACTCGATAGAAAAAGCTTCCGAGGTTACCGAGGAGCGCCAAAAGAGCATAAAGAGCCAGAAACAATCGGAATACCTCAGACCGCAACAAGGCATCACAGGACGATATCTCGTCCTTTGGTGCATGGCAGTCTGACGGGTCAAGCTGTGCCGGTAATACCGCTGGACAGCACAACTTGTAGTTGTCAGTGTAGACATGTTGCAAATTTTCGAGACCTTCAAACACTACTCGGGAAAACCTTTGCATGGAACACCCTCGAAGATCCAACTCATTCAGGTGCTTGAGGGACTGGAAACCCGACTCTGAAACTCCGTCCAAACCGCTCTTAGACAGATTCAATATCTGCAAGGAAGGGAAAGCCGCGAAAAAAGTTTCATTTAGTTCTGTGAACGGTAGACCCGAAAAATTCACAGAATAAAGGTAAGGAAATGTATACCGGCTGTCAAGTAGAGAGTGGATTGTGTCGAACGGATTAAACGCTAAAACGAGATAATGCAAGTTGATTAGCTGACCCAGCTCAGAGCCTGTGATGCTGGTTAGCTTGTTGTAGCTGAGGTCAAGACTTTGCAGGTTAGGGAGGTTTAGCTCGCCCACTCTGGTGATGCCACTGTTCCGTAGTACAAGGTTGATCAGAAGTCTATTATTGAAGACGTCGGTCAGCTTGAGCTTTGTGTCTGGCGCCTCTAAATAACGCAGATCCCTGTAATGATTTGCCCTAAATTCTCCTGTGCAAATGAAAGCATGACCATAACATGTGCAATTCTCAGGACAAGTGAAGTTACACAACAATTCATCGTCGCGCTGAGGGCATTGGAACACGCCGTCACACAGATGGTCGTGGTGAAGACAGATCTTGGAGGCACGACAGCGGTAGAATCCTGGACACGTGTAGCTGTCACAATCCATCTCATCCTCTTTTCCACGACAGTCAAAGACGCCGTTACACCGCACGTACACGGGCATACAGTAACCGTTACCATGACACTGGAAGTGGGTCTCTGGGCACGTGCTGGAGTTGAGGGGTGTGACTGTGAAGCTCCCTTTGCCAGTGAAGTCCACCACAGCTGGCGGCAGTAGTGTATTGTGATACACGTTTCCCACATTAACTGTATCGCTGCACTTCAATTCATCACTGTTGTCAACGCACTGGCTGAGTTTGTCACACCTCTGCTCACGTGGGACGCACTGAAAAAAATCACACGGTTGTATTTCGTTTACAAGAGAACCACTGCTATCTTGAGAGGACACACACACACACACACACACACACACACACACACACACACACACACAGTTCTGCAACTGTGTCTGGGTGAGTAGTATGTGCGGTGTGTGTGTGTGTAAATAATTCTGTCCACACCTCATAAAAGGTTACAGCAAGCGCGGGTATAAGGTGGCGTGGCCAGAAAACTTTAGTTAAGTGTTAACCGAATAAAGCGAGAATTTCGTGTACCACGGAAAAAAAATATACACGCTTTGGTAAAAACAGCTCAGATGGCTTGTACAAAAAGACGAGCAATATCGCGTACCACGGATCTAGCTTTTGAAGCAGACTGTCAGTCTAGAAAGACGCAGATAGACCAGGCAAAGCATATATATTGAGAATATAATCTACGCCGTGTCGAGATTATGACAACGTGTGAGACTGCATTGTCCTAGAACAAAGATAATTATTTAGTTAGAGTAATATTGCGCAAGTCGCATAACCGTACCGTAATTCGTGTACCGAAATTCGATAGTTATTATTGTAACCTCGATATTAGGTCAGCAGGGATGGCCAAATCTCAAAATTTTAACTCGCCAGCCGGGCGAGTAACTTCAAGAAAGTCACTGGCCCGGCAGAAATTTCGCTGGACCGGTACAAACCACAGTTGATCTGCAGTGTTTATATGGCTTTAAAACACGATATTACAATCAAATGGGTCGCATTTGACCCGAATTTCCATTGGCCAGCCGGGCGAGTTGCCAGGCGGTTTCTACTAGCCCGGCGGATTTTTGACTCGCCCCTTGCGACCGGGCGGACGATTTGGCCATCCCTGGTTAGTAGCAAGACCGTTAATGTATTATTTACAGCGTCCAGTATCCTGTTCCCGTGGAAGCCGCGTGCACCAGGATTCGAGAATCTCTGAGGACCGTTGACACCCGTGATTCATAGGACCCCTCTGCAGTGGATTAATATGTGAAGGAAAACATTACTTGAGTTCACCGGAGGAATTTGCCGACTACGAAGTTTAGTTGTGTAAAGCTAGGACAGTTTGAGATGTCTATGTGACAATATATTCAGGACGCGAATTATCCATTTACACGGTTAAATTCGCGAGAGAATAACTGCCCTGTGAAACTCTGTAGCCAGCCTAGACTGCGACAGAAACTGTGTGCCGTAATGATTAAAATTCATTCGGTAGTTAATTAATTATTGCACTTTTCAGTTTTCAGAGTGTAGATTAATGAGTATATAGTGAGCTGCTAGTCAGACGCTAAGTTTTGAAGGATTGTGGAGGTGGGTAGATGAACGTCTTTTTGTAAGCGGTAAAGTACTGCTGAGTATTCATACTTTGTGAAATATTTTCTGAACGGTTTTTGTATTATTCCATTTGGGGATAAAACCTTTTCTTTGAAAAAGTGTGAGTGGTATCTTAGGAGTGTGTGAATAACATGTGCCTGCAACTATAAGGATTCACTGCCTACTTCTGAGTGAGAACACAATTGTATGTTGATGTGTAACTATAAATCATTATTATTGTGATTGTATTTGTATCACCACAACACGTGTGTGTTGTTACAGACCTGATAATATAATAAGATACTGGATGACTAAATGTCTTGTGTCTGTTGTCATTTCTGGTGTATACACGTGTGTTTGTTTTGTTCTGTGTTTGTTTTGTTGTATAAATAAATAGTAATCTAACACGTTATTTTTATAACGAACAGTTTACTTACACACAGTCTGTGTATGTGTGTGTGTTCGTGCTTTAAAAAAAAAGTTTCTTGACTTTCTGGCTAGTGTGATTGCTCAGAAAAAATCTTGAGTGAACAGTTTCTCGTGTGTTACCTGTTTTTTGTCCTTGCAGGCAAACTGCTTCCTTCCCAGACAGGGACTAAACTGGCAAAAGTCCTCATCACTGGAGTCACAACAATCGGCTCGATGGTCACACACCAGCGTGTAGGGGATGCGATGCAGAGTGCTTTTGCAGTGAAAAAAGGGCACTGGTGGGGAGAACTTGTTGTTTGAGCACGTGACGCTCGAGGCAAAATCCACTGCAGAACAGTTCGCGTCCACATCACAAGCCAGGAAGTCGTGAGTCGTGTGGTTGTAGGCACACCTGGTCACATAGATTGTGTTTATCGCAAATCAGTTAATTATGAATTGTCAATGTTAACAAAACATGTTCAGCTATGACTGACATACAAACAATTAAAACCTTCCTCGTTATATGTGTGTGTGTGTGTGTGTGTATGTGTGTGTGTGTGTGTTTGTGTGTGTGTGTGTGTGTGTGTGTGTGTGTGTGTGTGTATGTGTGTGTGTGTGTGTGTATGCGTGCGCGCGTGTGTGTGTGTCTGTGCGCGCATGTGTGTGTGTGTGACGTGGTTATGTGTGTGTGCGTACGTGTGTGTGTTTGCGTGTGTTTGTGTATGTGTCTGCTTTCCTGTGAGAGAGAGAGGGAGAGAGATAGAGAAGGAGTGTGCGTGTGTGTGTGTGTGTGTGTGTGTGTGTGTTGCTTGGCTATAGAAATAAAAAACCAAAATATTATTCATGTGTATTGAGGAATTGAAATAACTTCATGTACTTAACCAGGTGCAAATAGAGTACTGAACAAAATGAATGTACTTACTTTGAAAAATGCTCCTGAAACGTTTTGTTGTCAGTTTGTGTTGGAAGTAGAATTGTTACATTACTGCTGCCTACCGTAGTTTCTCCACTCTTCATTTCACAAAAGAAGGCCGCTGAAGCTTTTTCGTCGCAGGAGACGTCCGACAACGAGTTGTCTCCGTTTCTAAGCATGCTGCAATGCTGTGCCGTTCGAGGATCCTTAAAGGTAGTATTAAAATATACAGCCAGGGTTCTATCGTACCACATCCACGTAAACTGATACCTGAAAATAAGAAGAAACAAGAAAAAGGTAATCCCGCGAGTTAGATACACATGGAGAAAATGTAGAAATTAAAAGACAGAGAGCAAAAGAGAACAAGAGAGAGGGAGAGAGAGAGAAAGAGAGAGAGAGAGAGAGAGAGAGAGAGAGAGACGAGACGAGACGAGACGAGACGAGATCTTTATTATTGAGGGTAATAGATAAGCAAGAATATATGCTTTTTTACATCCAGCCCTCGCCCTAAGAAGAACAAAAAACAATATAATCAAAGAACTATCAGACCAAACATTATAAATGTACATACAGATATTAATTTGAAAAAAATACTTGTCCGTGAAAAAAACAAAAAGAAAGAGAGAGAGGGAGACAGACAAACAAAAAGACAGAGAGGGGGCGCGCGCACACACACACACTGTATGTAGGCAAAATATTCTGAAAGTTTGAAAGCAATCCACCGAGTCATTGCTGAAATACAGCGCTTTTTGTCATGATACCCATCACAATTGAAGCAAAAACGCCCGTTTTTGACAGCTCCTGCGATCGACACGTACATCAGTAAGAATAGCATAGCACACGGAATACGCCAGCTAGCTACATAAAACAACAAGTTCTGGGAAGATAATTGATGTGCCTTTGTTCCCGTATGTAAAAGATGCAAAGTTTTGCCTATTGTGATTTGTTGACGATTTTGAATTCTGTTTATATACGGTCGATTTTGAGGGTACCATTATTTGTGCGGCGGTCACGTGATCCCTGTAACATAAATCTGTAATCCGAAAGGTGATTCAGATAGTCAAGTAACTGGCCTTTACTGGCATATAAAGGTTTTAAAAAACAAGTCGCGTAAGGCGAAAATACAACATTTAGTCAAGCTGTCGAACTCACAGAATGAAACGGAACGCAATGCAATTTTTCAGCAAGACCGCATACTCGTAGCATCGTCAGTCCACCGCTCGTGGCAAAGGCAGTGCAATTGACAAGAAGAGCGGGGTAGTAGTTGCGCATGAGAAGGATAGCACGCTTTTCTGTATGGCATTCCGTTTGTCAAATAATTATTTGGATACTTTTTCATGTTTTTTTCACCAGTGTTAGCTAAATAATCATTATTTAGAAACTCATGTGCTAAATAAGTAATTGTTTATAAACAATGTAAAACAATTCTAAATAATTTTTTGTTTACGTAAACAATTCATTATTTACCTAAACAATTCATTGTTTACGTAAATAATTCATTGTTTACGTAAATAATGATTTATTTACGTAAACAATATATTATTTAGACTTATATTACATTGTTTATAAAGAATCAGCAATGTTGCTAAATAAATCATTATTTACGTAAACAATGAATTATTAATCAGTGATTACTATAATTGAATACAAGGTCTCTCCACACACTCTTATCTTAAAATAGCTGTTGTTTGGATATTATTTTATTTATTTTACAAGCCGAGTACGAAAATAACTGATCTCATACACAGTCAACGGTCAAGGTCAATTAAGGTGTTTCCCTGCCGGGAGTGTTTAGTGTTTGCATTTTCTTGCTTGAAGTTGTTGAAACACAGTTTTTTCCCCCTTATGTTCTCTGTTCTGTTTATGTCCCAACAACATGCCTGTCTTTCCATTTCTCTTCCTTTCATCGTTTCATTTCAAAGAGAAAAGTAAAAACAGCTGTGAACTGTTGAAAAACGGGAAACAATGCCTCCGACGCGTTCCGAGAAGACTCTGGAGTGACTTCCCTTGCCTCATGCACAGGCCTCATGCAAAACATTGCGATCGGGCGAGAAGCGAAAATATTCTGAGCGATTGTTACCAGAGGAGAGGCGGCGATACCACCAGAAGATTTTGGAGATTGACGGGAATGATCCGTATGACATTCTCAACCAGGTGCTGGTCAGCAAATCCGGACGATCTGCCAGAGCTGAGTTACATCAACATCGTAAATTATTTTGTGCTTGGCAAGAGTGCATACAGATACACATGTGAGCAGCTGAAAAGCTTACAACAGTTTTGATTCCTACCGACTTTTTGTCTCTGGCTGGGTGAGGGATGTCAAGTGCTACAGCCCAGAACTCTGTCATTTCTGCAAAGGTAAGAATGTGCTTTCAGTTTATAATGAATGAACGTGAGTGTTCTCTGTCTTGTGTTGCTGATATCACAAGTTGCAGTTCAGGATATTGTGTTGAGGCTTTGTCTTTGATATATTCTTCGCTTCAGTTTGTATTCTGGACTACGACAAAAGCTGTAGATAGTCTTGAATATATTTATATTTTGAAATAGCTTGCAAAATATTATATAAATTTATAATGAGCTTCATGTTCATATTCAGTTAAAAATCTGTTGTTTACTTTTCATTGTTAAGGTTATTGTAAAGCACGTTATGTGCGTCTTAGAGTTATATTCATTCGATTGACCTAGCTGAATGCTGATTTGTGCGACCTTCAATTTATTTTTCAGATTCTTCATTCACAACGCCTTAATGAACCAGCACTTTCTCCTTGGATCATCGCGGCCACTTCTGATGGCAACATACTGGCAGCACACTGTACCTGCATGGCCGGAGTTGGAGAAACCGGCATGGCCGGAGTTGGAGAAACCTGCACACACGTCCCTTCACCTTCAAGGAGTCAGCTGTTGAGTGTGCTGTGGCAGACCGCCATTTCTGTTTGGAATCTAACAGTGAGGGGATGCTTTGTCTGCGCAAAGACCACCCATACTTTAGTCAAGTACAGTGCCAGATTGTTATGACCAGTTCCTCCTACTGCGATTTCATGGTGTGGACTACTGTGGATAAAGTTATTGTCCGAGTATTGCCTGACTGTGATTTTTGGGCAATGTGTGTGGAGAAAGCTTTGAAAGTGTTCAGACTCGCAGTTCTTCCAGAGCTAGTTGGAAACTGGCTGGACAGAGAAGCTGAGCCTCTACAAGCAGTGGATGTGAACCAGGAGCAGCTGCAAACACCAGCCGTGAAACGCAGCAAGAAACAGTGACAATGCCAGACTCGCTTGCTCATGTGTGTGGGAAAACAAACATCATGTATGACTGTACACATAGAAAGTGGCAGTAGTAAAGTTGTAGAGAGGGAGAGAATACATCGAACGCAGAAGAAGAAGAAGAGAGGGAGAGAAAAGAGAGCATGTAATGTTTTAAATCACAGTTCACACTCACAGAGAAGTCATCAATTGTTCCATTCTTGTTTCATTTTATTCTTAAAGTAAAATCATGCACAGATGTAGACATACATTTTGTTTAGGATCACCGACCACAATACAAAATCAAGTGCTACAAGTATAAATTATGATGCATACAGGACCTTATTTTGTGATTGTTTTACATCCACTGCTGTGAATAACAAAGAATCATGAGCAGTTTGATTATCAACTTATTCAGCCAGGTATATTGTTCATTCTCCTTGTTCAATGTTTCCAGTGACACGGATTGGCTGCTTGATTTAGGGAACAAATAAGAGTGTGTGGTCCAGCGTAGTTCTGCATCAGTACAGTCAAGTAATACAGTGTTTAAATTGGCAGTGGAACTGAAAGTTAGTTTCTATTATCAACTAGTTCTGTTTTGATGACAACAAAATTGAACACATTTATTTCTGCAAAAAAGCGCACAGGTCTTTGATCATAATGAATAGTTAATGACTCACATACCCACAGTATGTTATTTCAATTTTGAACATTTAGTGAAAGTGTTCTCTTCACTTTGGCTTCATACCTGCAATACTCATACTGGTAGTGGTATGTTCAGTGTTGCTTGCAGTTGCATGTTATTGGTAGTTTAAATGTGTGCTCGCATTTCAAGTGTAGGCCATTTAATTTTTCAATGCTCCTTATCTTGTTTCCTGTGTAGAGCTATTTTGAGGTTAATCAGCATAATTCAACCTTTGTCAGTTGTGTCAATACATGTCACATTTATGCAAAATGATTTCAAAGTGTATGTTAAAGTGGTGTGTGTGTGTGTGTGTGTGTGTGTGTGTGTGTGTGTGTGTGTGTGTGTGTGTGTGATAGAAAGAGTGAAATCTGCTCTTGAATTGGAAGGAAATAGCAGCAGGTCAGATCATATACACATGTGTATATTCAAATTCAAGATTCCATCCAGTGAAAACATGATAACAGAAAAACTGTTGCTACTGCTCATGTGAGACACCTGAATCAGATACAATACACCACAGTTTAATTAACACATTCTTTAAACAATGCCTTCATCTTCAAATTCAAGATTCCGTCCAGTGAAAACATAACAGAAAGACTATTGCTACTGCTCATGCTTGACATCAGAATCAGATACAATACACCAGGGCCGGACTACCGGGGGGGTTATGGGGGTTGCGCAACCCCCCCCCCCCCTAGCCTAAACATGTACCTTACTTATTTAATTTTTTTTATTATTGCTTATTTTATGCCGTTTCATGCAAGGAGCGACCATTTTCCTATCTCAGAATATGACCTACCCGTCAGCTTCAGGAGGCTTCGCCCCCTGACCCCCACAACGAGGGGGTGGGTTCTAGGGTTTCCGGACCCCCCCCAGCCAAAAAATAAAAATATTGAATGAGGTATGCATTTCTTTATTTTACATTGAGTTTCAATTTTTGGGGTATTAATCAGTGACAAAATCTGCTGCCTGAAACTGGTAATGATCATCCTCAGAATGCACCATTTTGCATCCTTTTTTTCAAAATTTTCCGGGGGGGCATGCCCCCGGACCCCCCTAGCAAGCTAGGCGCTTTGCGCCGTCGGCTCGGCGCTTCGCAATATACTTTTGAAAAAAAACAGTCATAAAATGAACTGATCCGCCCCTGCCGCCAGGGGGGACATCCCCCTGGGCTACCACTGGCAACCCCCCCCCTCCTCTTCGCCTAGTCCGGCCCTGTACACCACAGTTTAATTAACATATTCTCTAGTCTAAACAATGCCTTCAGTTCACGAGGCTGTGTTTATGCAGCGTCACAGCAAGAATCACATGATACCAGTGCAAACATTGACAAGCCCAGATGATACAGTGACTATTTTGTCCAGTGTTACCACTTCTTCCTCTTCCCTTGCAAACAAAAGATCAGTCAGAATATCAGAGTTCAGAATTTTGTACTTTCCACAAAGAATACCGATAACTCGTTCAACATAAATTCTCAGATTAGCTAGTTTGCGTGTTGACTATCTCATAAGCTGTAAGCTGACTCTTCCCTCTTGTAAAGGCAGGGATTTTCACTTGTGCACCTCTCATAGCCACTAGTTCATTAATGTCAAATCCCCTGTCGGCCAAAATCACATCATTTTGTACAATATTGTCTAGATACCCACTATTTGCAGTGATGTGCTTGTCACTTGAAAGCCCACCCCACCCTTTAGAAATAAAAGAATTATGGCCTTGAGGTGTAATTGATATTAGGTATTTAATTGTATTGTTGTGCTTGTAGTTTGACCAGGTGAGTGCACTAGCATCAACACTGGAGGGTCTCTCAATGAATATATATTTCAAAACAGTCAATAATGGACACTACTCTGCATCTTGAACACACACGGCCAGTACATGTACTGTGCAACTGACCTTGCCACGGAACGATCCAAGGGGGGCAATCTCAGTCATCTCAAAGAGGGAAATCCAAACGCAATCCGCTTTGTTCGATTTTACGGGCTTGGACGATAGAGAAAAATAAGAAAAGCAAAAGCTGGAGTCCAGTCTGGACGAAACTGCTATCAAGAACGCAGAATTAATTTCTTCTGAGTTTTTTTTTAGCCGTAAGCGCCATGTTTAACTGCTGTTCACAATGCGGCCGCAGTGAAACCAACAAAGGGGCCTCACTATGGAAGAGTCTCCTGCTCCGATAAACATGGTGCTTACGGCTAAAAAAAAACTCAGAAAAAGCAATTCTGCGTTCTTGATAGCAGTTTCGTCCAAGTGTCATTTTTTTTCTTGGCAAGTTCGTCTTTAAGTTCCCGAGTTTCTAGCACCAGCCTGTTTAGTTCATCCCGTTGCTGCTTTTCTTCATCTTTAGAAATCCAGGCAAAATTGTCTGGCAGTAAGTACCGCCACAGTCACCTCTCTCGGGAAGAGGAGCAGCCAGTTCTGCTGTATCCGAAGTACCTTCACTTTCGCCATCAACAGCATCCTCTGCTAAATTAGGGTGAGAAGGAGTTGACTCACTCCCCACAAGCTTCTTCCTCTCCTTGAGTCTCTGGTACTGTCCTTGTTGGGCTGTCAGGCTGTGTCCCTGCACCATACCCAAGTTTCAAAGTAGGTGTTTACTTCTCACAGATGGTTGCCCTGCAGAAAAAATCAAAGGCAAATGTATTGTAAATTATGGATTGGGAGTTATTTTAAAAATAAGTCACCCAAACAAAATGAATGAGTAAATCTAGACACAGATCTACCCTTTAAAACTGAACTATAAAGTTGTATCAACAATGACCATTTAGTGTTCAAATAAATTCTGATTATCAAATCCAAGTATTTCACACCTTCTCACAAGTCATGGTTTTGGGCAACCATAAGTTGTTATACTGAGAGTAAGTGTAAGACTGACTCACTCAGTCATAGACTGCACTCGGTGCAGGACTGACCGACTGTCTGCACACTACCATCACAACACAGCTTACATAAAACACAGACTAACCAAGGCAGGTGAACAAAAGCATGAGTACTTACCATTGACAAAATGATCAGAGCACACGTATCTCCTAGCTGTTGATTCAAAGTTGAAATTCTTCAGCTGAAGCTGTGCCAACCATTCTCGCCCGCGTCGTGCAGTCATATCCCTTGTCTCTTTGCCCTTTCCGTTGACAACAAATGGAATAGAAAAGAATCTTCTGTCCCTATCTCTATCTTGTCTGTTATGGCAATGTTTAACACTACAACTAGAGACCATGTCGATAAATGCGGAAGATTCAGAGTGCAGATTTCGCGTGTTGCCTTCTCGCGAGTTCCGCCGGAATGCCAGAGGCAAGGCCGGACAACTCTGCACACGACTGTGTGACGTCATCGCGTCAGAGCTCATACCAAGTTGTGTTGTGTTGTGTAACCTACAGATAAAAAAAAAAGTGTAATCATGCAGTAAGAGAAATGGAAAGAGAAAGTTTTTGTTGAGACAGAACAGAAAACTTAGGACGGAAAACTTTTTTTCAACAACTTCAAGGGAGAGAATGCAAACACTAAACACTCCCGGTTATGACCTTGACCTTTTGTTTGTTTTCGCATTCAGTTCTTTTCGTACGGCAATTTCAGCTTGTAAAATAAACAAATTTACGAACATTTTCTGATAAATAATGTTTGGAGATACCTTGTATTGAATTATAGTATATACACAAAGAAAAAAAATGAAGCTTAGAAGTCAATTCTTGATTCCCCTAAATAATGAAAACTGCTTTCCCTAAACAATTCATTGTTTACGTAAATAATTCATTGTTTACGTAAATAATGATTTATTTAGTAACATTGCTGATTCTTTATAAACAATGTAATATAAGTCTAAATAATATATTGTTTACGTAAATAAATCATTATTTACGTAAACAATGAATTATTTACGTAAACAATGAATTGTTTAGGTAAATAATGAATTGTTTACGTAAACAAAAAAATATTTAGAATTGTTTTACATTGTTTATAAACAATTACTTATTTAGCACATGAGCTTCTAAATAATGATTATTTAGCTAAAACTGGTGAAAAAAACATGAAAAAGTATCCAAATAATTATTTGACAAACGGAATGCCATATTTCTGTACCTCTCTTCGTTTTAACTTTCTGAGCGTGTTTTTAATCCAAACATATCATATCTATATGTTTTTTGGAATCAGGAGCCGACAAGGAATAAGATGAAAGTGTTTTTAAATTGATTTCGAACATTTAATTTTGATCATAATTTTTATATTTTTAATTTTCAGAGCTTGTTTTTAATCCAAATATAACATATTTATATGTTTTTGGAATCAGAAAATGATGAAGAATAAGATGAACGTAAATTAGGATCGTTTTAAAAAAACAATTTTTTTTTACAATTTTCAGATTTTTAATGACCAAAGTGATTAATTAATTTTTAAGCCACCAAGCTGAAATGCAATACCGAAGTCCGGTCTTTGTCGAAGATTGCTTGGCCAAAATGTCAATCAATTTGATTGAAAAATGAGGGTGTGACAGTGCCGCCTCAACTTTTACAAAAAACCGGATATGACGTCATCAAAGGTATTTATCGAAAAAAAGAAAAAAAGACCGGGGATATCATTCCCAGGAACTCTCATGTCAAATTTCATAAAGATCGGTCCAGTAGTTTGGTCTGAATCGCTCTACACACACACACGCACAGACACACACACACACACACATACACCACGACCCTCGTCTCGATTCCCCCTCTATGTTAAAACATTTAGTCAAAACTTGACTAAATGTAACAAGTCGCGTGAGGCAAAAATACAACATTTAGTCAAGCTGTCGAACTCACAGAATGAAACTGAACGCACTGCAATTTTTCAGCAAGACCGTATACTCGTAGCATCGTCAGTCCACCGTTCGTGGCAAAGGCAGTGAAATTGACAAGAAGAGCGGGGTAGTAGTTGCGCTGAGAAGGATAGCACGCTTTTCTGTACCTCTCTTCGTTTTAACTTTCTGAGCGTGTTTTTAATCCAAACATATCATATCTATATGTTTTTGGAATCAGGAACCGACAAGGAATAAGATGAAAGTGTTTTTAAATTGATTTCGAAAATTTAATTTTGATCATAATTTTTATATTTTTAGTTTTCAGAGCTTGTTTTTGATCCATATATAACATATTTATATGTTTTTGGAATAAGATGAACGTAAATTAGGATCGTTTTATAAAAACATTTTTTTTTTACAATTTTCAGATTTTTAATGACCAAAGTGATTAATTAATTTTTAAGCCACCAAGCTGAAATGCAATACCGAAGTCCGGTCTTTGTCGAAGATTGCTTGGCCAAAATTTCAATCAATTTGATTGAAAAATGAAGGTGTGACAGTGCCGCCTCAACTTTTACAAAAAGCCGGATATGACGTCATGAAAGACATTTATCGAAAAAATGAAAATAAAGTCCGGGGATATTATTCCCAGGAACTCTCATGTAAAATTTCATAAAGATCGTTTTAGTCTGAATCGCTCTGCACACACGCACGCACAGACAGACACACACACACACATATGTTAAAACAGGTATTGTTGACACTCTCTCTCTCTCTCTCTCTCTCTCTCTCTCTCTCTCTCTCTCTCTCTCTCTCTCTCTCTCTCTCTCTCTCTCTCTCTCTCCAACTTCAGGCCCTTCAAGCGTTATTATTCTGATTTGTTTCGTTTTGGTTTCATTTTTTATTGCTCGTTTTTCTTTTTGATTTATCTCCCTTTCCCCCTTATTTTGCGCTTGGAGGACATCATCGCCATCTTCTCTGATAAGTCGTTTTGATATTTGTATTGTTGTTTTCATTTTTTTTAACCTGTTGAAGACCTTTAGGTCGAAACGTTGTTCATTGTCATTTGTTTGTATATTTCGTTGCGAGTCCAGTATATTAGGCTAGGTATTACTCTTAAAACATTTAGTCAAAACTTGACTAAATGTAATAAAATGACACGGGATGTATTGCTTTATTATGGGTGCGAAATTTGTTGCAATAATGTTGTGACTAAGTTTAGATTTGTTCCGTACATTTCAGGGGCAGGTCAGAACGGGGTGTTACACCGGGATAAACTGCGTTTCTGGTATAGTTTATCCCGGGCTAAGGTCTCTAACCTCGACTCTCGCATAGCGGCACTGGTTATAATTCTTGATAGTCCCAATAATGTAGGCTATTTACTACTTACATTTCTGGTGCAGTAGACGAAGTTAGTCTCAGTCCAACAAAGATGTCTTTACTTCCCAGATACTGTGCTTCATTCACGAGGAACCTCCACTCCTCCGCACTGTCGAGATCCATCATCTGTGCTCCTGAGCTTTCACAATATTGGGCTGCTTCGTCCCAAGTGTACGGGCTGTATGGCGTTAACAGTCGGTAGCAACTGTCTCCAAGCTTGATTGCACCCCGTCCACACATGTTTCCTGCATTGCATTCCAATTTGTCTTGGCCCTTTGAACAGAAAACAATGTGACTGCACGCGAAGTGCTGCTGAAATTCTGCGAAATGCGGAACAGAGCAGTTCCACTTGCCGTCTGGCAGTTGCTCTGGCTTGCTTGAGTTTGGATGGAAGGAATACAAAAGCCTGAATCCAGTTTTCTCATCTGATCGGTCACTGATGAACCGAAAGGATATGGCACCGGCTGTGTCGTAAATTGTTGGAGTTAAGTCTTTCATTTCACAGATTTTCTCTCCGTCTCCTGGACAATCTTTACCAATGTGGATAGTGAGCGCGTCGTATCCACAGTCATCGAGGGTCTCCAGGTCCAGACTGACGAGACTGACCATGACGACGTTGTCATTGGGGATGAGCAGAGTCACACAGCTGTACATTAATTTCGGATAATAGGTCACTCCATCCCATCCAGGTGTTTGAATGTAACCTTCAAAAAGAAAATAAATATATCATTTACGAAAGAAAAAGCAAAGGCATTTAAATGTAAAGTCAAAGTCCTTCTTCTGAAAAATGTTGTGCTAAAATGTGAGTAAGTGTGTCATTGAAATAAAGTCGTAAATACGCCTAAATAAAGCTTTCATGTTGTGCCTTAAAATACGTCTGTGAGGCTCCGTTTGGGTTGAGAACATTGTTTCTTGGGTTGGAAGTGGTTATAGCATATGCCGAGCTCAAACCAAAAGGGCATGATTATTATACATCATTCATATATTTAGTGTGACAGGGTGAACTGTCACCAGTGTAAGTTTTGTGCTGAAGCGAATCTTGATTTGCATTTCGTTTCGGTTAATAAGAGTACGGCAGTTCTGTTGTTATTGTCCAGTCTAGTGTTTGTAGTTCATGTTGCCGATCGATTTGTGTTTTGTGTCAATTCATAATATTTTGGAATGTAAGTGCTGCTATGCACCTGTTCACATCTTAGAGCAGCAATTAAGTGTCTGTCCAGTTAGCGAAGCAAGTTCCCTTGAAGTGGACCGTGCACTTGTGCCAGTGGCTTGACGTAGACGGGTAGCTCTGAATCTGCTTGAAATGTTTTGGTTACTAATGGTCACTAAGACTTTGATTGGGTTTAAATGCTTTTGGCTACGCTGCAAAAGTTGGTTTAAGTTTGTACATGCAAGAGAGTGGGGGAGAACTTTGCGAGACACAGGAGAGAGAGAACGTGCTCTTGTAGTGAGTTCCACAAAACAATAAGATGTAGTAACTTTGCATTGTTGTTGTAGCCACCCAACTTCAGTCGGGTAGGCAAAGAGGGGAAGGAGGGAGAGACACAGGAATAACAAAACAAAACAAGTCGCGAAAGGCGAAATTACTACATTCAGTCAAGCTGTGGAACTCACAGAATGAAACTGAACGCACTGCATTTTTTTACAATGACCGTAGTCCGCCGCTAGTGCAAAAGGCAGTGAAAATGACGAGCCTGTTTAGCGCGGTTGCGCTGTGTTGCATAGCACGCTTTACTGTACCTCTCTTCGTTTTAACTTTCTGAGCGTGTTTTTAATCCAAACATATCATATCTATATGTTTTTGGAATCAGGAACCGACAAGGAATAAGATGAAATTGTTTTTAATTCGATTTCGGAAATTTAATTTTAATCATAATTTTTATATTTTTAATTTTCAGAGCTTGTTTTTAATCCGAATATAACATATTTATATGTTTTTGGAATCAGAACATGATGAAGAATAAAATAAAAGTAATTTTGGATCGTTTTATAAAAAAATAATTGTAATTACAATTTTCAGATTTTTAATGACCAAAGTCATTAATTAATTTTTAAGCCTCCATGCTGAAATGCAATACCGAAGTCCGGCCTTTGTCGAAAATTGCTTGGCCAAAATTTCAATCAATTTGATTGAAAAATGAAGGTGTGACAGTGCCGCCTCAACTTTTACAAAAAGCCGGATATGACGTCATAAAAGACATTTATCAAAAAAAATGAGGATATCATACTCAGGAACTCTCATGTAAAATTTCATAAAGATCGGTCTAGTAGTTTACTCTGAATCGCTCTACACACACACACGCACAAACACAGACACAGACACACACAGACACACACACACACACACACACACACACACACACACACACACATACACACACACACACATACACCACGACCCTCGTTTCGATTCCCCCTCTATGTTAAAACATTTAGTCAAAACTTGACCAAATGTAAAAAGGGATACCAGTAACTGTTTGATGCTGTTGTAACATATGTTGTGGATTGAATGGAGAGAAACACGTGTATGTCTTTTTGGCCGCAAGTCCAGTGAGTCCTTTACACATCACATACAATCATTATCGAATGAATTACCATTTTTTGGAAGCAAGTCACATATGCCTCATCAATAATCAAATGTGTTTCCTTCGTTTGCGATCCTGGTTACGTTACTATCAGGCTTCTTCCAATAATTTAAATCGTCTGACATTGGTAGAACAAATATATATTTCAAAACATTGGGTACCCACACCGAATGCACAATACAAACCTCCTTTGTCAGAGTAGCAGAACACCTGAAGTTCACGTACACAATCTGGAACAGCTTGAAGTTGAAATCTGAACTCCGCTCTGCCTGATACCTTTACGTGTACAAAATTGTGAACGCTATAGTATATATTTCCTGGTTGGAAATACAGCAGCCATGGGTCCGAATCCGTACTGTACAAATCATAGAACGAAATTCGAGATTGATGATCCGCTGGATTCCCGATGTCTTCTTGTTTGACCGAGAAAAACATAGATTTTGGAGCTCGGAGTTGAAAAGTGCAAGCAACATTGTTTTCAGCCTGATCTGATGTGGACTCATGGTCAACTTTGGGTCGAAACGTAACATTCACAGCAAGAGCCTGATGGCTTTCTGTTAGGGAGTACGAGCAGTTGATCAAATTCTGTTCAGTGATGGTAATAGATTTGTTGAACCCAACGCTGTTCGCTTCCGTGAAAACAGAGTCATTACAGGAGGTTTTTGGTGATGTGTGATTCACCTGCCAGTCCTCGTAACGCTTGGTGCACCACGACTCTCCTACGGTTTGGAAAGTTGGCAACCCATACCCATTGTTATACTCTGGGAGCGGAGAGTCCTCGGTGCGTCCTTGAATCCATAAGACGAAACAGACGAAGACGAACAACTGGTGAACTGGGAGTGGCTGAAGTGCAATCATGGCGATGATTTATCGTGTGCTGGGTTTGCTTTAAATCGGTGAGCAGAGTTATACCGACTACAGAATGCGCTTTGTGAGGAAATCCAACGACAGGTGATAACTATAATAGCATCCGCGTGATCAACTTTACGTTGCACCGCGTGTGTGTGCCGGTGGCCGCACGCAAGCCTGGCGAGTTTGCAAACTGAAGAACACCGATCAACATAATTAGAGGCGGAATCGATTTTGCAAGCGACCAGAACAGTTTAAAGCCATGTCGAAGAGCTTGTATCTATACATTCAGTCAATGTTTGACAAGCACACACCCACACATACCCATACATGCACGCACGCACTCACGCACGCACGCACGCACGTGACAGTGTGTCTGTCTGTCTGTCTGTCTGTCTGTCTGAGTGTCGATCGATCATTCTATCTCTCTATTTGCAAATCGATTCATTCATCCAGCTATCTTTATTTGTATTTAATCATCTAGCTAGCTATCAATCCAACCACTTAATTGAATTGCCCTGTGTGTGTTTTTAACGTCCCTCCCAAACTGGTGTGATCATTCATTTTTCACCCAACGAAGATTTTTCAATGAAAAACTGTGATTGCAAAATCATTCTGCTGTGGTTTTAGTATAATTTGCACGCTGGCTGTTGCGCAATCAACGTGCTATTTGTTTTGGATTTAAAAACAAATGACAATATCAATTAATCAAAAGCACCACTGTGCCTCAATGAGTTTTTGCTGAGTTTTATGTTGCAAAAAGGTTCAGTCAAAACGGGTATCAATACATCCAAATGGATGTTGCTCTGGTATCCTGTGACAGCCTGTTGTGATAACCTGTATGATGTGATGAACAAAGTGTTGCCATGCCTGTGATAACGTATAGATGGCAGTTAAAACGGTGAATGTCAGGGGGAGAGAGAGAGAGAGAGAGAGAGAGAGAGAGAGAGAGAGAGAGAGAGAGAGAGAGAGAGAGAGAGAGAGAGAATGTTCGATATCGACTGTATTTTACAGAAAGAAGCGTTAATTGCCTACTTATAATGATTAGATTTTACAGAAGAATTTTGCATGTATCCTATTTGAGTTTTAATGAAGTGGACTAGCAATGATATTAACCATAATGTATTTATGATTATAAAGGATAAACGAAAGTATGTTCGAGGATGTATGTGAAGGTGCGGGTATGGATATGTATGGTTTGGGTTGTGTGTGTATTGATGTGTACTTGTATGTGTCTATATGTTCTAAGAGTGTGTTTTTATGTGATGTTATCTCGTACACGAGCCAAAAGAAAAATGTCTGTTTGTTGCATTCAGACAATACAGTTTTATTGAATTCAATTAATTTGAATTGAATTGAATTGAATTGAATTGAATTGAATTGAATTGAATTGCATTGAATTGAATTGAATTGAAGTGATCAGATTTAATGTGAGCGAGACTAGGGGATAGGATACCAGGTGTTAATAGGAGTGATGAGGAGTTTCAAATGACATAACGTTAACAAATTAGAACAAATCAGACGTCTATTTTAACGCAAGTCAATTTCAAACATTACCGGGAACTTAATTGTGAACGGTTTTACTTCTGTTAGTCTGCAATCTTGAGTTTATTGTGAAAACGTCGTTCACTAGTGTTACCCTGATGTAAGTCTGTGAATAAATATGTTTGCCATCATTTTCACGAGTTTTCATTCACAAGCACCTGGGAAATAAATCTCATGTTCCCCGGGGAATAAATCCCCGGTTACCATAGTAAGTTGCAGGAAGCCCTATTACATGGATAATCAAAAGCAAACCCAATAGAAACGCTCGAGGATTCTTCGGCTCTTTTCATTGGCGTTTCCCCAGACCTAAACAGACGACAAGACACTGCTTTGCAAAGTTCCAAAAACCAACTGGCAAAAGTAAACAAAAAAACAAAACTACTTCAATAAATTCGTCACAAACAAATGAAACCTACCGATATGTTATGTCTTCTTACAAAGTCACGGAGTGCGTGTATCTGTGTTTCGATACACAGACGTTCGGAGAAACACGAACGTCAAGTTCAAGTAAAACGACACCTGACACACACATTTTGACCCGTGCACAAGACGTTGTATCGATAAACGAAGCACAAGTAAGAAACAATAATAAAAGCAAAGAAAATAGCAACACGATATGCAAACATCTAACAAAGCCGAGCAAGCAGAATGACAGGTCTAATGAAAAACAAAGAGGTACCGAGTCGGAAACAAGATCGCGATTCTTTCCTTCGCTGCACGACGCAAATCTTCTGTGACCTTTGACCAAACGTAGCTTCCACATTCGATCACCGTGCTCAGCTTAATATTTACAACAGAAAGCCGAGGGGGTGGAATACCGAGATGAACCTACAGAAATGTGCATCCTCAAACCTGACATATTCATCCCAACTCATTTAATGAACTCAAAAACGCAGAAAGTTGCTTTCACACGCCATATTTGATTGCCAGTGGTTATCAAACCGGGACCCGTGTGGTTATCAGCACGGGACCCGTGTTTCAAAGCATGGCTCCCTGGGTTGATTGTGCACTTGTTTTCTCACTACCAAAATGATGACAAAAACGATGTTTGATGGTTTGTTGAGAGACCAGCTTTTTTGTCGGTCCTCGGGGGGCATATCGACTTTTGTTTCATATTTATTGACCGCGGCCTTCGGCCTTGGTCAATAAATATGAAACAAAAGACGATATGCTCCCCCTCGGACAGACAAAAAAGCTGGTCTGTCAACAACCCATCAAACATCTTATAATGTGGTATCGTGTGATATAAACTTGACTTCCAGCAATGTATTGAGCCTTTAATAGTCCTGGCCAACGAGGAATGCGGTACAAACCAAACCCTTTTACAGTTGTGCAGTTGAAAGACGACAACGACAAACAAGCAAGTCGGGTAAAGCGATAAAAGAACATTTAGTCAATCTGTCGGTCTGAAACTAAAAGGACAACACTGAAAACCAGTCATCACTGAGACTACAGTCGTGTAGTAAGGCTTGGCTAGCCGAATTGAGAAACCCTAACGCCGAGACGGGTCGCGATCGTCTCGGTAAAGCGTGCGACCGTAGAGTACCTAATTTGCATAATTATTTCTAAACCTGGCATATCTATACTATGTTTGGATTTACAAAATAATAAAATGTAAAAGGCAATCATTTTTGAATCTGTTACTCAATTTATAATTTTGATTAATTTGATTATGCAATTCGCATTGTTCGTAATACTGCTCTCACACTGTGCCGAATTTCCCTTGCGAATAGAATTCGCCAATAATTCGTAATGATCGGGACATGGTCGCAAGACATTCGTAAATGTTCCTAACCATTCGCCCCCATTCGTCTCTTGTTGCGAATATTAGCAACATGCTTCTAATATTCGCAAGGAAGGCATATTCGTAAGCCATTCCTAACCATCGTAAAGGTATTCGTAGCGCTCGCAAGGCATTCGCAATGATCGGTACACATTCGCAAGCACTCGCAACCATTCGTAAGACATTCGCAAGAAATGTATATATATATATATACTAGAATGAATACCCGCTTCGCCGGGTAGCCGGCTTCGCCGGGAAGAAGTACTTAGAGCCGTACGCCGGCTTCGCCGGGTCCGAACTATGGACCCGCCAAGCTTAGGTCCCTCCCAGATTCGTGGAATGGGAACAGCACGAAAATGATTCAGTGGCCATAATGCCATTCCTGACCATATCGAGTCCCATCCTTGTCGACGAATGTAACCGTGTTAATCACCTTTGGAGGCGAACTCCACTCAAACAGGACTGAGCAAGTTATGGCTTCTCAAAGGAAGGCCAGTACATAAATTTACACAAAAGCCGCCAGACCACATCACAAACAGAACTGAAGAATGCACAGGTGTTGCTTACATAGAGACACACACACTTACACACACACACACACAAACACAGAGAAGCCGTATCTATAGAGAGATAGATGACAGTGTATTTTTCGCGTGGCTATAAATTGATTCGACCTTTGCACTTTTACAGTGAGGATAATTTACGGGTCCAATTTACGTTCTGTACACTGCGTTGACCTTCTAAAAATAGGTAACAGTAACAGAACGCCGGGAATATCCGAAGACGCTCAGCGCAGTGGACAGCGCAGTGTAGTAACTTACAACTGAACGGGAAAGCCACACGAAGGAAGGGAGATAAACGCCAAACACTGGAGAAGATAAGGAAGAGTTACTTATAATGGTGAAATGAACCCAAAAACGAAAATGAGTTCAGCGCTGCGCGCTGAGAGCACGTGTTGAAATATCTCATCGATGATATTGTGTCCGGGGTGTAGCTGAATACGGTGTCCAAATTTGAAAAAGATCCACCGAGAACTTTGGCGTTGTGATGTGGTGTAGCGGCTATGGTGTGTCGGTATGGGGGCCCGGGTAAGCTGAGGTGGAACCAAAATAGCTGAGGTGGAACCAAAATCGGTTCCGCGCTGCGCGCTGAGAGCACGTGTTGAAATATCTCATCGACCAGGTTGTGTCCAGGGTGTACCTGAATATGATCACCAAATTTGAAACAGATCCATCGAGAACCTTGGCCGCGCATCGCGCACAGACACACAGACAGACAGACAGACAGACACTAGTCGTATATATATATAGATGAAAAGGTAATATTAGGCCCAAACAAGTCGCGTAAGGCGAAATTACTACATTTAGTCAAGCTGTGGAACTCACAGAATGAAACTGAACGTAGTCCGCCGCTAGTGCAAAAGGCAGTGAAAGGGACGAGCCTGTTTGGCGCGGTAGCGATTGCGCTGTGCTTCATAGCACGCTTTACTGTACCTCTCTTCGTTTTAACTTTCTGAGCGTGTTTTTAATCCAAACATATCATATCTATATGTTTTTGGAATCAGAAACCGACAAGACATAAGATGAAATAGTTTTTAAAACGATTTCGGAAATTTAATTTTGATCATAATTTTTATATTTTTAATTTTCAGAGCTTGTTTTTAATCTAAATATAACATATGTATATGTTTTTGGAATGAGAAAATGACGAAGAATAAGATGAAATTGTTTTTGGATCGTTTAATAAAAAAATATTTTAATTACAAGTTTCCGATTTTTAATGACCAAACTCACTCATTAGTTTTTAAGCCACCAAGCTGAAATGCAATACCAAACCCCGGCCTTCGTCGAAGATTGCTTTGCCAAACTTTCAATCAATTTGATTGAAAAATGAGGGTGTGACAGTGCCGCCTCAACTTTTACAAAAAGCCGGATATGACGTCATCAAAGGTATTTATCGAAAAAATGAAAAAAAACATCCGGGGATATCATACCCAGGAACTCTCATGTCAAATTTCATAAAGATCGGCCCAGTAGTTTAGTCTGAATCGCTCTACACACACACACACACACACACACACACACACACACACACACACACACAGACAGACAGACAGACAGACAGACAGACAGACAGACAGACAGACACACATACACCACGACCCTCGTCTCGATTCCCCCCTCTATGTTAAAACATTTAGTCAAAACTTGACTAAATGTAAAAAGAGACGAATGGACAGGAACAATATTGGCCATTCGAAGCCTTACGAATCCTTGCGAATGTCTTACGAATGGTTGGGAGTGCTTGCGAATGTCTACCGATCATTGCGAATGCATACGAATCCATATTCGAAAGGACATTCGGCACAATGTAAGAAAGGCATTACGAATATTTGCGAATGCTTTGCGAGCGTTATGAATACATTGCGATGTTTACGAATGTTTGCAATAATATTCGGCACAGCGTAAGACAGGCATAGCGAATGGTTGCGAATGCTTTGCGAGCGTGACAAATACATTGCGATGATTACAAATGTCTTGCGAATACTTGTGAGTACGTTGGGGAAAAAGTTAAAAATATGACTTCCTTGTCAATATTAGAAACATGTTGCTATGTTCGAAACAAGAGACGAGTGGTAGCGTATGGTTAAGAACATTTACGAATGTCTTGCGATCATGTCCCGATCATTGCGACTTATTGGAAAATGCTATTCGCAAGGGCAATTCGGCACAGTGTAAGAGTAGCTTGAGACCTTATTTAATGAACGAATTAATTAATCAATTATGCAGCTTGCAAGCTAAAATGCAAGCCCCATAGACCGCATTGAGTTAAACTCGATTGTTTGACGAAAATGTCAAACAACTTGATTTGATTAAGAAATGTCTTTTTATGAGGTTGCCATAGTGCCGCATCAACGTTTTTGAAAAAAAAACCGGATGTCACGTCATCAAAGACGTATATCGAAAATAATGGGAAGAAAAAACAACCACCACCAACGTCCGGGGATATCATCTGGAACAATGTGTATATATAGGGCCTAGAGAGATTACTGCATGGCTTGCCGTGTCGTACCAGATTTACACGAGTTGCTTTTTTAAATATTGAACTGCGAGCGAAAGCGAGCTTTTCAATGTTTGAAAAAGCAACCAGTGGATATCTGGTATGACACAGTAAGCCATGTATAGTATTCTGTGTATCCTACTTACAGTACTCACATGCCTTCTGCTCCATACATTCCAGAGTCGAAACGTACACATTGAAAATGCTTCTTATGGAACCTCGATCTCTTCCAATGCCACGTGCAATCTTTGACGTCAAAGCAAAGAAACGTCACTCTGGAAAGTATTGCGTGACGTGTTTGTTCTAAAAATTCTTCCAGAGGAAACAGCAAGCGCGAAAGTGTTTCCATAATGACGTTTGTCTTGGTGACTGGTATTGTGCGCAGTGGAAAAGCAGGTCTCTGTCAGAATAGTTTTACACGACCTCATTTACATGATATACCCAAGTGTGAATTGAACGATATTGTTATCTCATGAGTGGTCTCTCTCACATATGAAAAGTGTCATGAAAATCTGTCCAGTAGTTTTCTTGGATTCACTCTACATTGACCCCAACCGGAACAAAGAGTAAAGAATAATCCTATCCGGAACAACTTTTTTGTCGTTTTTTTGTATACCAACCGGAACCAAAACATTTTTCTCTGTATCTTGCAATTATTATCAACAGAGGTACTAAAGAACATGTGAACGTTCTCATAATGCCATTTTATTTCGCCTGCAGTACGGCCAATGACAAGATAAGCCTTAGTTTGTCTGTTTCACAGCTTTGCGTACAACCGGAACGTCGTCTACATTTCCTACCGGAACGTCCTCACTGAAGAAACGCTCCAAACCGGAACATGGTCTCAATCAAATAATCAAATCACAAGCCAGTCTAAACCTCGCTGATTGCTTTTGTTGCAATGAAAACATATTTTCAGCATTGGTCTCACACCACATGGCAATCTCTGTGGTCTACACAACTTGATTCACGACAAAAACCACCAAAACGTGTCAAAAAAGGCATTTCGTCACATAAAGCGAGCTTGTTGACAATCTAAACCCCCAAACAACATTTCTATAACATGTAAATGTAGTCTAGCCATTCTGTGACACGATGCGCCAAATATTGTGAGAAGGGTCTGACTGACCAACCTACCTTCGCGCGCGATCAAGCGCAAGTGACAAAATAGCGACTATCTACACGTCGCTCCATTCGAGAATGGTGCGGAACAGTTCCCCACCCGTGTACATGCGGGCATACGCATACACCAACATCCTCGTTTCGATTCCCGCTCAAAACTTATCTAAACGTAAAGATGTCTACCATAAACTACAGTTGGGGAAACTAGAGCAAACATTCTCAAAATATATACGCATATCGCCAAGTGGTTGTAGAGTCCCTAGGTTTTCCCCTTTGTAATTTTAATGTTAGTGCATATTTAACTGTTTTAATCTTTGTTATATAATTATTGACAGGACAACAAAGAACACGAAGGTATACAAAAACGTGAGTTTATGTTAGTATTACCCTTGTTCAGTCTCAACAAGTTCTGAAACATGACTGGAATATGTACGGCGAAACTGTAATGATGGAGTTTGAAAATAAAGCTAACAAGCACGCACCGAATACACCCAAAGTCCAAGCTACACACTAAATTTCAGCTCAATCAACCCATAAGTGCCAGAGATCTGATTCTAAAGAGAGAGACAAACAGACAGACAGACAGACAGACAGACAGACAGACAGACAGACAGACAAATAGACAGACAGAGTGATATCTATAAACTCCGTATATACGGTACTAGGGACCGGTGTAAAAATGGTTCAAAGCGGACGCTTGTCAGGAATATTAATAATGCTATGATCATGGGTTTCTTTCCTTTCCCCACTGACGAGAAGCTTGTATACACAGTACGAACATAATTTTTATGAGACCTGTATTCCAACACATCAGTGTCATAATTTAACAAAGCACCCAGTCACCTACTAACACAGTAGTTATATACAATATGACACTGATACAACTGTACATCCTTTCTTATGTTATAACCTAAATATATACCTAGATGATGTGACATTGTTTAGATCTAGATTCACTTTTAAGCAACGTTTAGCATTATATTTAACTCCATGCGCCTATGAACCTGCGCGTCTGCTTGCGACGTAATGTGATATGGATGGAGCGAGAGAGACTGACTGACTATTAGGGTTTAACGTCCTCTTAGACCAACTGGTCTATATTGGGACATGTATTGGTATTACGTTGAAGATATGGTGTGATACTTTGATTCGAACAAGCCCGCTGTGGCTGTCTTCTTCGACACACCAGCATTGGGTTTGTCTCGTCAAAGTATCGAAATACGATCATGATAATCGGAGACGAGATAATTATGATGCATGCGTGTCTTCGTGTTTTCCAAGCCCTGAGACTTTCGCTGTGAACGTGGGATCTTTTTCGTGCGCATGTGTGCACACGGGGATGTTCGGACACCGAAGAGAGTCTGCACAAAGTTGACTCCGAGAAATAAATCTCTCGCCGAACGTGGGGATCGAACCCACGCTGATAGCGACCAACTGGCTACAAAGCCAGCGCGCTACCAACTGAGCTACGTCCCCGCCCCGCGAGAGAGAGAGAGAGAGAGAGAGAGAGAGAGAGAGAGAGAGAGAGAGAGAGAGAGAGAGAGAGAGAGAGAGTGAGAGAGAGAGAGAGAGAGAGAGAGAGAGAGAGAGAGAGAGATTTGTTTCGACATTATCATCCTAATCTTAATTATTATGAGTTGACTATTTGCGCCTCCATACGGTTTAGATAATGCTGCGCATGAAAGGAATATTATCATTTTATTTTCATTTTTTTATTTTTATGTTCTTATGTGTTATGCTGTATGTTTTAATGCTGTGATACACCACACCTGAGTTTTGAGATAATAAAGTGTTCTATGATTATGTCTATGTCTATTGTATTAGTGCTTTGGTCTAATCAATCAGTCCAACATGGGCTGATACCACCTAAAACGTCAGTGTTTTGTGAACTGGTGTTTTTTTTCAAATCAAGTGCAATCATTTAGCCATCGAATTCAAACAGCGAATCACCTGGGGATACCGCGAACTTTACGCACTACATTGTCAACGCCTGCTGATCATGGATGAACGCGTCGTTTGAACAGAATAATAGTGGAATAATAAAGTACACCAGAGATGATTGCGTTGCCGTTTACTTTGCGTAATGGTTTTTAACATTGACACTGGGCGGTTTAACCTTCACCGGATCACGCTTCGACTACACAGTCCGGATGATGTGGGTCGTGTACGACCCATACTTTCCAAAGAAGAGTCAACGTCAAAAGTATGGGTCGTACACGACCCACGCTATCCGAATAGGGAAACGTGTTGCCGCCTCTTTACAAAGTATGGGTCGTACACGACCCACGCCATCCGAATAAAGATAAACAACGTAACATTCCTTACGTAATCCCATATGGGTCGTCCACGACCCACATCATCCGGACTCCGACTGTGAAGTTAAAATTACGTCATCGCTTATTTGTTTGTTTACAAATATAATCTAAACAGTTGCATGGGCAATGGGAAGGTCGTATGGTGATTGGAGATTACATGAAGTCTCAATTAAAAACTCCAAATAGTTTCAGAGATAAAACGATTTTGTGAGGCCCTAGGTCGTCCACGAAGCACGGTGAAGGTCATAAAGAGATCGAACACAAATTGACCAAAAAATGTCGCCAATATTGTTCCGGTAATATTTTCAGAGTGTTTTGAAACAAGTGTGAAAAAAATAGAGACATTAATCGCACAGACTTTTATAATACAGCATTTTGAATAAGATGACATAAGCTCCCAAGAATCAGATAAACGAGGGTTGGGTAAGTGCATCATTTTCAGAGTACGATCACTTTTACTTCTTCTGGTTCCATTTTTTTTCTCCAAATGGAGATAATGGTATATTTCGCAAATCGGTGCAAAAATGGCACGATCAATTGTATTGTTTTAATTTTTTGTATATGTGATTGTGTGGGCTCTCCGCGGCATTTTGCCAATCGCTCGAATGCTCCAGGAAATATGTTTATGCCAATTGAGAAACTGATCTTAATTTGGCCTTCGAAAACGTCATGTAATAACGATATTTCCAGCCATATCGGAAAGACACTTTACAATAATTCAAACGAAAATACATCATTGGAACAAACGTAAACCAGGAATTAATACCACTTCGAAATAGATCATATGAGTGTAATTAACCGATCAGATGCCATATTCTATTACCCAACCCTCGTTTATATGATTGTGGGCATGTCATCATGTATTCAAAAATATGTCATATTGATTGCTCTAACTTTTTCCACACTTGTATCAACACATTTTGGCGGGAGCCTTTAACAAAGGGAGGCAAGTGCAACCTCCTAATCTGACATCTCATATGTGATTCTCTCCCTTACAGCATTTGCATGCATGCATGCATGCATGCACACACACACACACACACACACACACACACACACACTCCCTTACAGCATTTGCATGCATACACACACACACACAAACACACGCTTGCACACACACACACTTGCACGCACGCACGCGCACACACACACACACACACACACACACAACACACACACACACTCATATAACACATATACACACGCGCGCGCGCACACACACACACACACACACACACACACACACACACACACGCACACACAAAATCACACAATTCTCATTCGCCGTGCTACCTAAGCATAACTGGACGATTGTATGATCGATGGAGGAAACTTTAACAAAGGGAGGCAAGTGCAACCTCTTGGTCTGACAATCTCATATTTGATTCTCTCCCTTACAGCATTTACCAAATCCTCAACCTTCCGTTTTTATCATCTTTGTTCAATAATTGTAATGTTCAGTATAAATAGACCGATAAATATATAAAAAAAGAAAGAATGAATTAACATTTAGACGAATGAATTAATAAAGAACGTATCAAATAAATAACTTATTAAATTAAGAAATGAATAAATAAATAAATAAATATATTTATATCAAAATAAAACCACTGCATTTCGTTTGCCCCTCTTATTACGGAAAACATTAATCACGTATATCAAACATGTTCATCATTGAAGCGCTTTCTAGTAGCCTCTTCTTTTAACATGTGTATGCAAAGAATAATTTTTTATTTTTTTTTGTAAAAAAGAAAGAAAAAAGAACGAAATAAACATCTCAATGCAAATTTGTGAGATAGCTACTGTTCTACTGAGACTTCTCTTCCCATTCGCAGTTCAAAATAGTGCTTTCATGAAAAGCATACGTGCTTTAAAAAAAATAAAAAATAAAATTATTTATTTATTGTTATCCGATACCTACGTAAATTTCGGTATGCTTTTCTTTTTTCTTTTTTCTTTTTATTTTACACCCAGCATAAGTCGAATTCTTTTCCGCCTGTGTAAAACAAAATGTTTGCAAAAGGTTGTGGATTTTGTGTATGTTTTTGGTTGGTGGTTAAAGACGCACAAGCTTAAAGTTAACACCCATGTAAAAATCCATCACAAGGTTTTATTTTGACCTCCACGGAAAAACAAATGTTAATACGAAAATCTGCATACATTTATAAACACCATTGTGAGAAAAAAAATTTTAAAAGTGTATGATTTTATTTTATGCCTATGAATACTAAAAGACAAAGAAGAGTAAGTTGTCTTTTTAAATTTTTATTTTATTTTACACCGATGTAAAAATCAGCAAAAGATGATATGTCACACCCAAGTAAAAATCAAGACATTCACCGGTACATCGACATGACCTGTAGTGTATGGTAGACGTAAAAACATCTAATTATGAGACAAATTAAACAAATGAAATGAAACGAAAGAACATTATCTCTGTATGTTTGTAATCCGCTCTCTGACAAAGAGAGCTAAAGAGCGGATTAAAAATATACTCAGATAAATGTCTTTAATTTATTTTATGTTTTTCATTTGTCTAATAATATTTGTCTGTCTGTCTGACCATTGGGTCGATGCAGGCTTATTTTTTTAATGTCTAGTTTTGTCAATAATTAAACGATCAAAATAGTCAACTTTCTTGTGCTTGATTCTGGAATACATCAACGTTAAAATAAAAAAATCAGTTAAAATATGAAATACTAAACAAACGATCGCAATCGCAACAACACAGATTATCGCCACTGAGATAGAATACAGTGTATATAATCATACAGTGGAATACGTATAGATTTCAATCCAGCCTAACAAAAAAGTCGCGTAAAGCAATATCAAACCATTTAGACACTCTTACTTCATAAAAGATTGAAACTGAACACTGAGGACATATCACCAAATGGACTGGGTGGCCGAGTGGTAACGCACTTGCGCTCGGAATCGAGAGGTTGCGTGTTCGACCCTGGGTCGGGCCGCTATTTTCTCCCCCCTTTCCTAACCTAGATGGTGGGTTCAAGTGCTAGTCTTTCGGATGAGACGAAAAACCGAGGTCCCTTCGTGTACACTATATTGGGGTGTGCACGTTAAAGATCCCACGATTGACAAAAGGGTCTTTCCTGGCAAAATTGTATAGGCATAGATAAAAATGTCCATCAAATACCCGTGTGACTTGGAATAAAGGCCGCGAAAGGTGAACATTCGCCTAACAGGCTTGAGGTTTGCTGGTCGATGTGAATGCGTGATATATTGTGTAAAAAATTCCATCTCACACGGCATAAAGCGCTTTGAACTTCGGATAAGGCGCTATATAAAAAATAAAGAGAATACAAATCCTAGTAAGTCCTGTGCTGAACGAAATCCTTCGACCCAAACAGTGCTGGCTCAGAGATGTTGGTTCAAACTGAGTGAACCTAATTTGCATAAAACAGATTCTCCTAATTTTATTTAGCACATTTTCAAAGCAAATACAGCAAATGTGTATATGTTTGGATGCAACCATTATTAAATCTGTAATTGCAATTTTGATTTTAAACAACATTTTGATTAACAAATTAGTTATCATTTTTATAAGCTTCCAATCTGACATGCAATCCCATAATATGGACCGGGTAAAAGATTGTTTGACAAAAGTGTTAATGAATTTGATTGAGAAAAAAACAAAACATTACCAATGACATTTATAAATTTAAAAAACATCACAACCACTACCATCAACATTGACAACAACAACAACAACAACAACAACACCACCACCACCACCACCAACAACAACAACAACAACCGTACGGGGATACTTCCTGACAAAAATGTACCTGTAAAGTTTAACTGACATCGATCAGTCCGGTAGTTTTCCAGAAATTGTTCTACACACACATACACACACACACACACACACACACACACACACACACACACACACACACACACACACACACACACACACACGCACACACATACACACCCACACACATACACAGCCAACAAGGCTCACAATCAAAATAATGCAGGAGAAACAAAAATTACGTGCCACCACAAAGTGAAACAGGATTGACTCGGTAATCATGAGGCACGGACAGCATCCTGAACTCAGGTCAAAATGAGTTCGGCTCATTCTCTCCCTGACAGGATGCCTTGAGTTTCCTTGTCTGGCAAGGAAACCGATTTTTTTTTACATATTTAGAGCTTTTTGTAATGTATTATTGATATAAGCAGATTCGCGATCGTCGATAATGATTTTTCATGGTGTTGTGTAATTTTTAAATTACAAAAGAATTGATTTGTAAGAGAGTTTTAAGGGAGCTATTTTTTCGCGGCTGTAGTTACTGTGCAAACAACTCTAAATATGGCAAAAGTGTCACGTGATAATCAACCGTTTGGTTTCGGCGTTCGCTGAAGCAGACGATTTTTTCTGTAGTGATACAACCATATATTACGGTCTCCTTCCGGCAGCAGTCCCAAAATTTCGACTTGTTTTGACCTCAGAACGATTTCTTTATCATAACTGTGAAGAACAGAACGGAGATCACTGTCGAAGTCGGCCAATCTGCAATCATTTTCGTCTCGCGAACGCTGATCTCAAATTTAGATCAGTGCTCGCGAAAAACATATGGGAGATAACTCTGTATTCCTAGTATTCCTAGTTTGGATAGATTCGCGCAGGACTGTCGCGTCCGGTCAGGGTGAGAATGAGCCGAACTCATTTTGACCTGAGTTCAGGATGGCACGGACAGATATTACATGGCACATGCTATAGAGGTTGTGGGGAGAACGAACGAATACTCAGTACGGAACCGAGTCAGAGATTACTTCTTTATTTCGTCGCAGGGTCCAGCGGTTATGTTGTCAGTTCTACCCCGCACGAGTCGGTCCCAGGGCGGAGGTGGACGAAGCGAAAGTGGGTGCCACCCAAACAGGAGAGAACAAACAGCGGGGTCAGATTGGTTGAAATCACGACGAATCTCAAGGTCACCCAATCCAATACCGCGGCTGGCACCCACCCGGTTATTAACTTTGTCGTGCAACTCAGCCCTTGGCGCGGTGGACGAACTGGTAGCATTACATAAAAATTATTATCACAAAACGAGAAAAATGATGTCTTGTTCGTCTCGTTTCCATGTGAGGTATTCGTTCTTTTTCCCCCGCAATATCTTCAATGACGACTGACGGAGCGAGACTGACGCTACCCGATGAGAGGAACGTGGACAAAAGTGGCACAAGCACCTAGATTATCCATTTAGTCCGCTTGACACATAATCAATGCGCCGCCCCTCTCCTTCGGCTGGCACGGCAAATAGACAGCCAGTTGACATAAAAGATAATTGAGCGAAAGGCATGCTGCGGGCTACCTCTCCAAAAATGACGGCCCGGGAGGCCCTGTGAAAAAAAGGACACTTTGACATACACTTGCATCCGGTCTGTGTGGCTTGGCATTTTTTTTTCTTTCTTCAGAATTAGCCTCCCTTTTCGATCGCTCTTGTTTCCACTTAGGCTGTCTGTCTGTCTTTCTGTCTGTTTGTCTGTATGTCTGTCTGGATGTCTCACTCTCTGTTTGTCTGTTTGCATGTGTATCTCTCGTGTTCGGACTCTCTCATTCCGACATTCGCTACCTATCACTCGCTTACTATATCTCTCCCTATCTATCTCTCTCGTTCTCTGTTCCCTCTCTCTCTCTCTCTCTCTCTCTCTCTCTCTCTCTCTCTCTCTCTCTCTCTCTCTCTCTCTCTCTCTCTCTCTCTCTGCTCTCTCTCTCTCTCTCTCTCTCTCTCTCTCTCTCTCTCTCTCTCTCTCTCTCTCTCATTCTCTCTTTATTTCTGATTTTGTTGACTTTTAAAATATACAGTCTTGGGGAGCTGGATTAGTGTTGACATCTTTGTTTTCAACATAGTGTACTAGACGTGTTTTTTGTGTGGGTTAAAATCGTTAAACATTAATTGTACATCTTTTCACTGTACACGGGTTTCTCTGCAGTGTCAGCATGTGACATTATTTCAGCAAATAAGTAATTCCCAAAAGAAGCAGTTAAACTGTTCATTTAACCAGTAACTTTCAAACTGTCCGGTGACCCCTGCAGCAGCCAGCGATCTGGAAATCGTGTGCTGCGACTTTTTCTTTTTTCCTTCTGCAAACTACATATTGGTTTATCTAGTTAGATAAATGGATGTGCATAAGCACGAGCTTATTGTGATTATATTTGCGATTTTTGTGTGTACGCCATGTATGCAGATTTGTGTAGGTATATTAGTATTCATGTGTGAGTGTATGTGCATGTGTGTGTTTGTATGTATGTGTGTGTGCCTGTCTGTATGCGTGTGTGTGTGTGTGTGTGTGTGTGTGTGTGTGTGTGTGTGTGTGTGTGTGTGTGTGTGTGTGTGTGTGTGTGTGTGTGAATGTGTGTCTGTGTGTATCTGTGCATGTGTGTGGTGATAGCATGTGTGTGTGTATGCGCACGCGTATGTGCGTGCGCACGCGTGTGTTTGTTTGTGACTGCATGGATTTAAACGATGAATTTGCTTTTGTACTCCTGTTCTTTTTGTGTCTTAATGCTTGTATTTTGGTTTTGTACATGTGTATAATAATGTCATTGTAAAGCGCTTGGAGCTTCTAGGTAAGCGCTCTATAAGTTTCCATTATTATTATTATTATTATTATTATTATTATTATTATTATTATTATTATTATTAAAGTTATTGAGACATCCCAGTGCACTAAGGGATTTATAGAGCAAATCGAGAAAATTCATTATTGAACGAAGCGCATAGCGCTGAGTTCAATAATTATTTTCGAGATTTGCTCTATAAATCCCTTAGTGCACTGGGATTGTTTCAATAACGATATTGTCAGTACCGCCATAGAAAAAAGAAGATTCCAAACGCACATTTTGCAACGCGCATTTGAATAGGCATAACTGTGTGGTCAGGTCGTGTTCAGTAAAGATCTACTTTTGTGTGGGGTGTCTCAAGTGTGTCGTGCTTTCGTCACACGCATTTTAATTTCTGTTGGTAAATTCCAGTGTAGCGTTAATCTGAACAGTGATAATCTTTCAGAGAGACCTCATTTGAACTCGGAGAAAGGATTTGCGATTCGAAACCTCCAGTCGAGCTTCGACGGATAGACTGTGCGGAGTGACTCCCCTTGAATTGACTCGAAGGACTCGACGGTTCGCACATTTTCAAAACAAATGTGGCATATTAATTTTCTCGTGTTGTATCTTCACTCATCGGGGAGGCTGATACTAAATATGAACGGTAAGAATTCTCTGAACCCTACACGTATTATATCCCCATCGTTTTTTTCGTTCACATTTGCCCAACATGTTAATTTGCTGAGCGGGGTTAATGTCGTCTGCTAGTGCTAGGCTACCTGAGCAATCGAACCACTGCAGTCTGCACTGAGTCTGCACGCTGGTAATAAGTCTTATATATGGTAAGAACGTTCTGAACCTTACACGTTTTCGATTACGATTGTTCTTGCCTTGAAATAATAATTCGGAAACCATTCATTTACTGAACTGATGTAGTCGTATTTCTGTGTAGTCTGCTACAGAGTCGATCGAGTCAGTCTTCCAAACTGGTCTAGCTGGTACGTTATCGGAATAACACTTGTGTTTTCTGTTAGCCGCTGGGAATTGTATACTAACTCATCATTTGGTAATGTGGATGATAAGCTACATGCCACTAACACGGCATATGAGAAGAATCTATGCAAGTCGGCGAAAATTAGATGAAACACAGCGACTTCTATTTTTAGATCACTGGCACTGGCACAGGCACATGCAATCTGTCAGAAAAAAACCACTTCTGCTTTAATTGAGAACCAGGGAATTTATGGTCATTTGGTATTGTGGAGAATATAAGCTACATGTCATTAATTAATTCTGAGGATGAGAGCACAGTCTCGCTTAGGCAAAGGGCGGAAGAATACGCTCTGTGGAAAAGTTAGCGCACTCCAAGAGTGCGCTAACAGTTTTAGCGCATCGCCATTAGCCAATCAACTGGTTCACATCAGTCATGTGACACCAGTACTTACTGACAATTATTATTATTATTATTATTATTATTATTATTATTATTATTATTATTATTATTATTATTATTATTATTTAAGTTATTGAGACATCCCAGTGCACTAAGGGATTTATAGAGCAAATCGAGAAAATTCCTTATTGAACGAAGCGCATAGCGCTGAGTTCAATAATTATTTTCGAGATTTGCTCTATAAATCCCTTAGTGCACTGGGATTGTTTCAATAACGATATTGTCAGTACCGCCAGAGAAAAAAGAAGATTCAAAACGCACACTTTGCTACGCGCATTTGGATAGGCGTAACTGTGTGGTCAGGTCGTATACAGTAGGATCTACTTTTATGTGGGCTGTCTGAAGTGTGTCGTGCGTTCGTCACACGCAAACTCTTGTTTTAATTTATGTTGGTAAATTCCAGTGTAGCGTTAAGCTAAAAAGTGATGATCTTTCATAGAGACCTCATTTTAACTCGGAGAAAGGACTATGCTCTTAATTATTTGCGATTCGAAACCTTCATCGAGCTTCGACAGACTTGACTGTGCAGAGTTTTTCCCCTTGCCAAGGTCGACGGAAAGCACATTTTCAAAATAAAAGATTCTCGTGTGGTATCTTGACTCATCGGGGAGTCTGGTACTAAATATGAACGGTAAGAATGCTCTGAACCCTACACGTATTATATACCCATCGTTTTATCGTTCACATTTGCCCAACATGTTAATTTGCTGAACGGGATTTATGTCGTCTGCTAGTGCTACGCACTGCACTGAGTCTCATTTCAAAAACAAAAATTGCTCGTCTCGTTGCACTGAGTCTGCAAGCACGAGGCAGGCTGGTCTTATATATGGTAAGAATGTTCTAAACCCTACACGTTTTCGATTCCGATTCTTCTTGCCTTGAAATAATAATTCGGAAACCATTCATTTACTGAACAGATGCAGTCGTATATCAGTGTAGTCTGCTAGTGCTACGCCGGCCGGTGCTGATCTAGCTGCTAGTCTACGTTATCGAAATAACACTTGTGTTTTCTGTTAGCTGCTGGGATTTGTATACTAACTCATCATTTGGTAATGTGGATAATAAGCTACATGCCACTAACATGGCATAATTATGAGAGGAATCTTCGCAAGTCGAAACTGAAAAATTAGACACAGCAGGTTCTATTTTTAGATTAGTGGCAACTGTAGGCGGCACAGGCGCATGCAATCTGTCAGAAAAAAAACCACTTCTGCTTTTAATTAAAAAGCAGGAAATTTATGGTCATAATCATTGGTATTGTGGAGAATATAAGCTACATGTCATTAATTAATTCTGAGGATGAGAGTACAGTCTCGCTTTGGCAATGGGTGTAAGAATACGCTCTGTGGAAAAAGTTAGCGCACTCCAAGAGTGCGCTAACAGATTTAGCGCATCGCCATTAGCCAATCAACTGGTTCACATCAGTCATGTGACACCAGTACTTACTGACAATTATTATTATTATTATTATTATTATTATTATTATTATTATTATTATTATTATTATTATTATTATTATTATTATTATTATTATTTTCGGTATGTGTCTAAGTGCACGCATGCTCTTACGCGCACGTACAATCTTGGACTGATCTGTGGTGGCTGGCATGATTACAAGAAAGATGTTACCTTTATTTTTAATCTTGCTGAACGCCAACTTATTCACTCATGTCAGTACGCCTTTACTATTGTGTCCATGGCTATTTTGGTCAGACGCTGCTCACACAGAAAACAACCTTGTATTTATCCCTGTGATTTGAGTTTTTGCCTTGGCAAGCCGGATTTGAGTTTTTTTGTTTTTTTAAAGGTAATTGCTATTTATTCGGACTTGCCATCTTCACTTGTGAAATCCTCTTTTTAAACAATTGAACTTTAGCTTCAAGCAATAGCTAACACAGGCCCGTTCAACGCGTGTCAACTGCTTGGCTGCTTTTGCATTTTGAGTTTTGAATGGAGACGGAGCTGTTTTCACTCAAAATCGAAGCAGAAACAAAAGCATGACATGTTAGTTCTTTCCGCTTGCACGCAATGACTTGGCCGTACATACAACTCTCATTGTCCTTTCTGTTCTGTGGTAATGGTGTTGTTGATTTTTATCTTTTTTATTTGTTTCTCTTTCTTTCTTGGCGATTGTTTTATTTGTTCTATAGTTGAAGGGTTTATTTATAGCCAGCCTGACACTACGCATGCAGATGAACTTTACGAAGTTATATGTGTTGAAAATTGGAATGAATTCATAATAACGTTGTCTGTCGCACTGTTTTTCGAGGGAGAGAAAGAGAGAAGGGGGGGGTGAGAGAGAGAGTGAGAGAGAGAGAGAGAGTGAGAGAGAGAGAGAGAGAGAGAGAGAGAGGAGAGAGAGAGAGAGAGAGAGAGAGAGAGAGAGAGAGAGAGAGAGAGAGAGAGAGAGAGAGAGAGAGAGAGACTAGAGCATGAATGAGATGGACTGACACAATCTATATATATATATACGACTTGTGTCTGTGTGTCTGTGTGTCTGTGTGTGAGTTCGCGATGCACGGCCAAAGTTCTCGATGGATCTGCTTCAAATTTGGTGGGCATATTCAGGTAGACCCGGGACAGGACACAACCTGGTCGATATTTCAACACGTGCTCTCAGCGCGCAGCGCTGAACCGATTTTGGTTCCACCTCAGCTATTTTGGTTCCACCTCAGCTACCCGGGCCCCCATACCGACACACCAAAGCCAAAGTTCTCGGTGGATCTTTTTCAAATTTGGACACCGTATTCAGCTACACCCCGGACACAATATCATCGAAAAGATATTTCAACACGTGCTCTCAGCGCGCAGCGCTGAACCGTTTTTGGTTTTTGTGTTCATTTCACCATTATAAGTAACTCTTCCTTATCTTCTCATCTTCTCCAGGTTTTCAGCGTTTACCTCCCTTCCTTCGTATGGTGCACTATAGTATGAATGGGGTGTCTTCGGATATTCCCGGCGTTCTGTTACTATTTTTAGAAGGTCACCGCAGTGTCCAGAACGTAAATTGGACCCGTAAATTATCCTCACTGTAAAAGTGCAAAGGTCGAATCAATTTATAGCCACGCGAAAAATACACTGTCATCTATCTCTCTATAGATACGGCTTCTCTGTGTTTGTGTGTGTGTGTGTGTGTGTGTGTGTGTGTGTCTCTCTATGTGAGCAACACCTGGGGATTGTTCAGTTCTGTTTGTGATGTGGTCTGGCGGCTTTTGTGTATTTGTATGTACTGGCCTTCCTTTGAAAAGCCATAACAGTTCAAAAGGGCTTACAGATAAGCTATAAATTGCTCAATCCTGTTTGTGTGGAGTTCGCCTCCAAAGGTGATTAACACGGTTACATTCGTCGACAATGATGGGACTCGATATGGTCAGGAATGGCATTATGGCCACTGAATCATTTTCGTGCTGTTCCCATTCCACGAATCTGGGAGGGACCTAAGCTTGGCGGGTCCATTGTTCGGACCCGGCGAAGCCGGCGTACGGCTCTAAGTACTTCTTCCCGGCGAAGCCGGCTACCCGGCGAAGCGGGTATTCATTCTAGTACATAGATAAATGAATTGATAGATAAATAAATAAATATATACATGAATATATAAATAAATAACTAAGTAATTAGACCATGTTTGCAGTGTCGTGCTACGATAACATGTATAGTATACAGTTCTGAAACGAAAACGACGATGATAATGTCGTTTACTAAAGTAGACAGACATAGAATAGAGCTTGTGTGTGTCTGGATTGAACGGGAGGAGGGTTGTAACAGGGTCAAAGCGGGGAACAAGAGGGGCTGGGTGGGGGTTGTGGGGAGGAATGGCAATGAGAACGCCTCTACTCTTGTGTCCTGTTCGCAGCTTGGGAGAAGCGGACGAGGGCTAGCTACAAAGGACCCCCCCCCCCCTCCAAACCACCCCCAACCCACCCCCCACACACGACTTTCTTTTAAACACCCCCATTTTAAGACCTCCCCCTTCCAAACATTTCAGACCACATTTTGTTCAGATTTTCTGTTCAATTTGTCTGTAACTGTACCTCTATGTTAAGGTTCCCTCCCTTGCAAGCCCTGCATTTTGCAGATTTGATCAGGTCTTAAAAGGGGGAGTCCGCCGTATTGTGATGTCTGACAGCCTTCAGAGGTCATATAGAGTGATGGACGATTGTGAAGATCGACAGACAGACAGACAGCCCAATCAGACTGTCCACTACAACGCTCATCCAAAGCTGTTCTCATCTTGCAAGAATCCCCCTATTCTTCTTCTCCTTGTTCAGCACTTCACTTCCCTTTCTTCTCTTTTTTGCTCTCCTCGATCTTTCAACTTCTCTGGGATGAATCGGGGGGGGGGGGGGCAGGGGCGGGGGGGGGGGGGAGAGCAAGAGAGGGAGAGAGAGAGGAGGAGAAAGAGAGAGAGGCAGAGAGAGAGAGAGAGAGAGAGAGAGAGAGAGAGAGAGAGAAAGAGAGAGAGAGAGAGAGAAAGAGAGAGAGAGAGAGATATATACGGCGAGATAGAGACACAGAGAGACAGACAGTGAGACAGACAGAACAAAGAAACAGAGAGAGAGAGAGAGATAGAAAGAGAGAGAGACAGAGACAGAGAGAGACAGAGAGAGACAGATAGAGACAAAGAATGAGAACGACAGAGACACACGGAGACAGGACTAAGAAAACCCAAATTCGCACATTTTTTTCCCATCTTAATCATGCACGCTTTCTCCAGTTGGTCCGTCTTTGCGCTCTTGAACTCTGACCTTCCTGCGTTGCTTGGCAACGGGACAAAAGCCTGAGGAACTAATTAGTGATGTCGTGAGGACAAGGACAGCCACTTGTGTGTCGAAGACAGCTTCTGAGGATCCATTAGTTGTGAAATGTGGGTTCTCGCGCCGGATGTAGTTATCTCTTTCTGCGTCCAGTCTTCACGACTTTTTGGGTCGAGTTGACTATATCGTGTCCGCTGCGACTGAAGAGAGAAGAGAAAGAAAGACAGAAGGAAGCAAGAACGGAGGAAATGAAGATATAGAGAGAAATACATAAAGAAAGAAGGAAGAACAGATGTTAGGAAGTAAAAATGACAAGCAGAAAGAAAAGACAAGAACAGAAATAAACAGGGACTGTAAGAAAGAAACGAAGTAAACAGAAATAATGTTAATGTTTTCGTGTGTGCTTTTAGTCTGCCATTACGAGTCCGAGAATCTCAAGGAACGTAATTCATCATAAAATGAAGAATGCTGCTGCGCGTGTTGTTTCATTTTAAGAGACTCTTGCAAAAAGTATACAGTGAGTCAAAGCAGGGATCTATAACAAATGTGTGTCTCTGGTTAAACTATTATTATTGCTGAAATGTCTGCGTAATAGAGATTTACAGCTTTACGATTTGACTACAAACACCGAAGGACCTATAAATGTTCAACAAAATACTGAAAGATGCGAATAAATGGAATTGTTTATCTCATTAATTCATTTACGTATTTTATTAGTTTTGTAATTAAATATCGATGTTTTTTTTCAAAAGGATGTTTCATGTATTTATCAACTTTGTATGTAAATATTGATTGTTATTTAGTTCATTTAGTTATTTAGTTATTTATTTAGTTAGTTATACTCATAGGAAAAAGTTAGGGACCACTTACGCAAACAAACACAGCTTCCAAACCACCAAACAAAATTGAATCAAATTTGTAACATGTTTAATTTATTATCTCTGCGATCCTGTTCCAAAATATGGTGACATTTCATTCACGCATTACGTGTCAACAAGCTCTGAAACAACATGGGGGTCGATAACAACATTTGCAAGTTCCGAACAGTTCAGTAATGGGTGTGTCCGCCGCGTTTTGCGATGCCTTCTGCAGTCCTGTTCCGCATCGAGTTTACCAGCTTCCTGCAGAAGGCCTGAGGAATGGCCTGCCATTCGATTTGCAGGAACTGAAGCCTGGCGATGAGCTGCTGTCAGTCGTGGCCGTACAGCTGGACGACGTGATCGCAGGCCAACTTCCGGATGGTTTTCGTGCTGACTTTGGTGTTTGTTGCCACCCTCAGCCGGCCCCTGATGATGTTTGCAGTGGTGCCTCGCTGCTGCAAAGCTTGTCTTCTTCTTAGGCCGTCCTGACCTGGGCCTCTCCAGAACGCTGTTGGTGGCCTGGAACTTCTGATGCAGCCTGACCACGACAGAATGCATCTGAATGGGACACTCCAAGTCGTCTGCCCACTTCTCGCTTGCTTACGCCGTCTTGCAGCCATGCGATGGCCCGGGCTTTGTTGAAGGTGGTCACCTTTCGTCTGGGAGGCATAGTGAGAAGATGGTGGCTAGCGGAAAATCGCGGGGCTATAAAGCCTAACTGGTGACAACAGTTCACTCTCAACACATCCCCCTGCACGTGCATAACGAATTTTTCATCTTTCCCGCCCAGGCTTGCCCACGCGCCAGCGTAAAAATGGTCCACTTTTTGCAGTTTGGCAGTTTCTGTCTCGTGCCCTAGCCAGGCCTCCGTGGATCCCGAGCAAGTTTCCTGCTAACACAGCATTGCTCACCCACTGGTGTGTACGGCCTGACAGCCATTTGGTTTTATAAACTAAGGAACAAGGAGTTTGGCACAGATGAAGTCAGCTGTTTTTTTCAAGGGCGGTCCCTAACTTTTTCCATTGAGTATAGTTAGTTAGTTAGTTGGTTAGTTGTTTAGTTCGTTAGTTAGTCAGTCAGTCAGTCAGTCAGTCAGTCATTTAGTCAGTCAGTCTGTCAGTCGGTTAGTTAGTTAGTTAGTCAGTTAGTTAGTTAGTTAGTTAGTTAGTTAGTCTGTGTTTTTGGTTTTATTTTATGTATTACATGTATATATTTATTATTTATTTATTCTTTTTAATTCATTGCTCACTTCCCGAATTGCCGGTGTATTAAAGTTTTCATTGACTTAATCATTAATACAGAGGGGTGCAAATCTACATTGTTGTCTTTCTGATATGAAAGCAGACACAAAATACACAGAATGAACAGAACAAGACTCTGCCATTTGATCTTATTTTTGCACAAATGCCAGCATCAATCGAAAAGAAAACAATACAAAGCAGTGGCGGGAAAACTAAACATTACAATACAATACAATACAATAAAC
>NC_090246.1:68497058-68499558 GCF_037325665.1 Littorina saxatilis | reverse complement strand
CAGGTATCCACAATATACAATTTTAACTTTGTAACTTTGTTTTTCATCTTTCTGTTATCTTGTGTATAAGTTTTATGTCAGCAATATTTTTAACTAGGTATCTTCTCTCTTGCAAGCATTCTCTTCTTCTTCTGAACTGGTAACTGTGTTCATTTTATATGAATACGAACGAGAATGTATACTTTCACAGACTGTGTGTGCAACAATTACAGCATGTGGTGATGTCATTGTTATACATTTACCCATCAGTTTTCCCATCCGCAAATTTGCGACTGTTTGGACACGTCTTGCTCAACGTCTGCATGCTGTAAATCAAGTACAGATTAGAACATATATGCATAATCTATATTGTTCATCAAAGATTATTCTACAGTCTACGTGGGTGTTGTCAAAGGAACCGTTGTGCAGGTGTTCCTGAAAACCTAACGTCCCAGACAAGAGAGCTAGGTGAGAAGAAGGTGAGTCTGACTCATCACGGCAGACTGATACAGGACCGGAGTACCACACAGCCATAATGTTACCTCTGCAGACAATCGCTGCTGGATCCTGACTCTCCGTGTAAAAGCATCTCCAGTCGAGAGACTGACAAAGAGCTGGTGAAAAAGAAGCAGGTTCTTGAGACCTCACTCCAAGTTGCAAAAAGCCATCAGCAGTGTCGGATATCCAAACGTTATTTCTCCGACACTCAGACCTCATGGGCGCTGACAGCTTGCGAAAGAGAGAGAAAACATCTCTGCGGAGGCTGCTCCTTCCCCGAGCCCTGTTTTCCCATGCCACCTGATTTTACAAGAAAAATAAACGTGTATTTACAAGTCTTGTCCGCCCACAGCCCCCCACTTTACCCTCCAGGCGGAACCAAAACATTTAGCTTCACTGCTCTTTTGCGACATCCTAGATCGTGTTACGACTGCCGACAAAATGGCCGACTGCACAAATAAACAGCGAAGGGCACACACGCACACGCACACATTTGGCGGCGAGAGTGCGACCTCAGGTTTTTAGAGAGTGAACTTGTGCCAGATTCGGAAAGGGGAAGAAGTTGTTTCAACAAATTTAAAAGGTTTTCCACCGGAAAAGTAGAGTTTGTTTGCCAGGAAACATGTGTCCATCGCTTATCAGTGTCATCAGACGCCATCTTGTTCATGCCATGCTGTGTGGCACTACAGACGAAGTACTTGAAATATGAGCAATGTCCTTCCCTGAATCTCAGCATCTTTGCCCTGAAAACACTGTTTTCCCACAAACCCCATTTACCTACTTAAAGATGAGAGATAAGCATCGTCGATGGTTATATATATTCGTTTCAACAGAGCCGTCTGACGTCTACACTACGTTTGAGGGTTGTTTCCGGATTATTCGCTCAGTAATGGCACTGGTTTTTGATCATAGTCACCCCCCTAAGATAGTACACTTGAGCTTAGCACAGCACGGCATTCTTTCATTAGAAGGACATACATAGTTTAGACTGACATAGTTAATGATTCCAAGGGGTGTCCTGTACAAGTTTATTTCAGGAGATACATATTTTTTTTGCTTTCTTTACTTGTTCCCCCTTCTCTTCTCGTTCCTGTCGTGTTTCCTGGCCTATTGAAGTGCGTATAAGGTAAGTTCTTTCATGAAGTAGCTGCGAGTACACTTTTAGGCTGTTCCAGAAAAAAAATGTAAAGTACATAAGGACAGAAGAATTTGTGTTCTTCTCTTGAGGTTTAGAGAAAAACTCCATAATCGTCTAAAATGATGTTACCATGTTTATCGACCAGATCTTCACAATTGCATCTCTTCTGCGTAACCCAAATTCCATTGAGTTAGCACGCCACCCAAATAACATGTCGGAGTGCGCACGTGCATGCTCGTTAAGTGATGGAAGGTGCAAGTGTCAAAATATTTTCTTGCGTCACAGTTGACACTAATCCATCGCTAACGTCAACACAAGTTCTTTAGTGCAGGCCTTTCATGGAACTGTAATTGCGGCAAAACAGCGAATCTTAGTGTGATCATGTCTACGGTGAGCTGTTCGCACTTGTGGCATTTTATCAACATGTATTTTATTATCATGTCTGTCGAAGAAGTAAGCCAATTTTGTGTATGTATGTGTATGTGTGAGTGTGAGCGTGTATGTGTGTGAGTGTGTGTGTGTGTGGGGGGGGGTGGAAGGTTGTGTGTGTGTGCGTTTGTTTGGTTGTGTGTGTGTGTGTCCGTGCGTGCGTGCGTGCGTGATTGCGTGTGTGCGTGCGTGCGTGCGTGCGTGTATGAGTGCGTGCGTGCGTGCGTGTGTGCGTGCGTGCTTGCGTGCGTGCATGAGTGCGTGCTTGCATGCGTATGTGTGTGTGTGTGTGTGTGTGTGTGTGTGTGTGTGTGTGTGTGTGTGTGCAGTGTGTGTGTGTGTGTGTGTGAGTGACAGAGAGAGAGAGAGAGCGAAAGAGAGAGAACTTTACGGAAGGAAAAAAAAGATTCACATACTTTTGCTCTGCTTGACACAAACCAGCAAAAGGTGCATTTA
>NC_090246.1:68489558-68492058 GCF_037325665.1 Littorina saxatilis | reverse complement strand
CGTGTCGTAAAGTTGTTTGGCTCGGGCCGAAAACATGCAATTATCCCAAAGTAATGTCAAACACGGGCGACACACACTTGAAAAGTTACGTCTTATTTCAATAAACGCAGTGCCTCTCGTGGTCGAACTCTAGACGCGTGATTCTTTGCCCAAACCCACTGTGCAAACTGAAGGTCACTCAGAAACTTCAATTAATCTAGCTCTGACCTCAGCCGAGATCGGGGAGAGTTTTTCTGGAACAATCGCATACTGGACGGTCAACACGAAAGATAATCCTGTGCCAATACCTCAGTTTTCGCGTTGATCGTCCTTTGGCTGGACCCTAGCGGTACCTCGTCGAACCAGGTGTGGAGGTTTGACCATGTCCAGCAGAATAAGTGACGTGTGTTTAGCTTTGGGATTTGTCCCCGCTGATACAAAAGGAGCCAAATCAGAAAGGGGGGAAAGTAACGCTAATGTCCGTGCCTCTTGAGAACGGGGAGTTGATACCTGTGTAATAATGTCGTGGAGAACTGGGGAACTTGAGTTATGGTCTCGTCTCTAACAAGAACCTCGAGGAATGGAGCAAACATTGTTCAGTTTGTGCTGGCGTTGTTACAGTAGGAATGGCATAACACAAGAAATACGCAGGATAACTAAACAAAACAAACTGTTCTGGATAGATAATTAATTTGACTTTCTCCTCGTCGTTGCCAAGTTGTGCCATTTTGGGATTTTCGGCGATTTGTTTTAATGGTTCGTTACGTTTTTGTCAGCTCGATTATGGGGGTACCTTTTTCGGGGTAGCGGTCACGTGACCCCTATGACATAAAACTTTGATCCGAAAAGAGTGCCAGATAGCCAAGTTAACTGCCTTGAATTACATAGAAAGTTTGGATAAACTGACACGTGAATGAATGTTTTAGTAGGGGACGAAAATGTTTTGAATATTTCTTTTGACAAGTTTAGATCGGTCTTCTGGATATCTTGCGACAGAATACATATTTTGTATACACTGCTCTGAAATAAACATATTTTCTGTGCGGATGAAAAATGACCATAATTATACATTATATCTTTCTTCCGGGGTTACTCGGTGTAAGAAAAGGGTCTGAGCTGGGTGGAGGGGAAGGGGGAATGGGGAAAGGGTGGAGATGTAAGTCCTTGATGGATATGGCATGCACCCTCATGAGACACTAATAATCTTGGTAAATGCCTTTTTTCTCTTTTTTTCTTTCTTTTTAATTCAAACAGGTTCTTAGTCTGTGCCCTCAGTACTCTGCGAATATATTGCTAACGCCGTTCAGACCGGTGTATAACATAGATGGCGGACTGTAAGCAGCTTAGTGTCAGACAGCAATCCGGAATTCACGAGGCGACAATCTGTCGGCACTCATTACACCACGCACTGCCAGCTCACGTCAAATTCCCCACCGTTTCCCCGCCACTATCCCCACCCAAGGCACCATTCTTTTACCTTGACCCCCCTCCTACTACCCCCGTGTCCCCCCCCCCCCCCCTCCACATCCCAACGCCTAAGATCGTGCAAGAAAGTGCGCGCACAACCAGGTGTATAATATATCACTGTGAAACTGAGACACGGACAGGATGTCACACTCACTCGCACGAACACAACACACACACACACGTGCGCACGCACGCAAGCACGCATACACATTGTGACACCCCCCCCCCCCCCTACACACACACACTCACTGTGACATCCTCCCCCCCCCCCCCCCCCAACACAGACACGGCCCAGAAGCCCGAAGCGTACCAGAGAGAGTCAGAGAGTGGCATGTCAACACAGCCACCAACATTCCTCAAGAGGCGGAGGGAAGCTTTGTCTGCTGTGGATTAGCCCTCGCTAATCCGCCTCAATGAAAGTTTTATGTACAGCTCCTGTGTTTGGGCTTTTTGTCAGAAAATGAGATAGAGGGCTGGCAGCTGGGGGTGGGGGGGGGGGGGGGGGGGGGGGGTTGGGGGAGGTTAGGGTGGAGTTGGTGTTCGGGTTTTGCTACAAACAGCGGAGAATGTGCTGTTCACATTGCTAAGTTACAACCAATTTTCAACCAACTTTCTGGCGATTTTTGACAGTGCAAAGTTGGTTGAAAATCACTTTGGTGTGAACAGAGAAAACATTCTGTCAACAATAAACAACGATGATAGCGGCATTTTGGGATTTATTTTTTTCTATTAATGTTTCAAGGCTTGCTTTACTTTATAAGATCTTTTCAGCAATCTTTTCGCGTACCCGATTGCTCTCTATATATAGTTCGCCCGTGTCAGCTAAAATAATTATTGTAGGTTTGGCCTTATTTGTGCTGATCGTGTTAATTAATCACATGATTTTTCAAGGACCATTTGTATCATTGTCTGACTGGTCATTGTCTTATGGCAAAATATTAAACCCTGATGCCTCTTACAAAAATGAAAATGCGCTCTTTTTGCCGCTGTTTCCCATTATTCTCGCCAACCCACTGTTGTTAGTGCATTGTTTGGTTGGCTTGGTGGTGGTTGT
>NC_090246.1:68469107-68489358 GCF_037325665.1 Littorina saxatilis | reverse complement strand
GTTCACCGAATCAAGGAGAATTTCATTTTACAAACAACACAAACATAGTGCCTTTACAAGGAAAACATAATTACAAGCAAACATATCTTCTTTAAAAACGTAAGTTTGCTTGACTGACTGAAGCCTTTCGATGGGTCTGATCATCATTATAGTCATCATGATCATCATAATCAGCAGCAGCTGGGCTTTTTTTGATAGTCAAAAAATATAAATGAACGTTTATTTCAAATACAGAATGCGCCTTTACTTATTAAATAAACCCAAGAATGCAAATGCCTCGTTCTAACCAACAACGATGAAGTCACGAAGAACGTTGCAAGTTGACAATAGTATGAGTCAAAGAGAGTGAGACAGGGAGACGGACAGACATACAGAGATAGATAGAGAGAGAGAGAGAGAGAGAGAGAGAGAGAGAGAGAGAGAGAGAGAGAGAGAGAGAGAGAGAGAGAGAGGAAGAGTGTGAGAGAGAGTCAAGGTCCACCTTTTAAAATGCATGTCTATACCTTTCATCTTTTTCATTTCCTCTTTTCAGATTAGTAAAAAAGGATGATAATTATCCTTCGCTGTCATAGCTCAGACCTTTTTGTCGCCTCTTATGCTCCACTATGGTAACTTCCCTCCCCTCACCACTTTAGCTCTACAAGCATGGTGACTGCCTATTTACCGGGAGCTTCCGCCATAATGGGCGCTATTTGCACGGCGAAGGGCCTCGTTTCCAAAGCGAGGCGCTGTCAGTCGTCTCTTTAGAAATTTGAAGTCTTCAGACTCTGCGGTGGTCCGGCCATTTGTAAGAAAAAGGATGAATGCTGGCAAGTATTTACACGGGTTATACACTTATGGATTTTTCTAAAATGTTGCGGTCGGTTTTTTTGTGTGTGTTCTTTGGAGGTTCGGTGCCGACACACAGATGGTCCGCCTCCTGCGTCCCCCGAAAGTGCAAAATGGGGAATCCACAATGTATACGATCAAGACTAGTACTACACACAATAGCTTTTAACCTCCCATTTTTGTGTGCTTCGGCCCTGAGGTCTGGGAAAGAGTATTGCGCATTACGGAAATGTTTGACGAAGAGTTGCAATTGTGTCATCATTTTCTGTTCTCTAGTTGTGATTTGTCTCTCTAGTTTTTTCATAACTGACGAAGATTGTCTTGCTAGAGAAGTTCTGAAGGGTGCCTTAAAGTTGGGGGCGTAAGTTAATCATGTCTTTGTGAAGCACCAGTCCTGGTGGCTTTTGATGTTTTATTGTTCTTATTTTTGTTTTTTAAGGTTGTTGTCATATGTTGTTTTGGTTGTTTTAAGAGCAGATGAACCACGCTTTTCCATCTATTGTAATTAATTGTATGGACAATAAATTATCTTATGTCTTATGTCTTATGTCTTATGTGATTAGTATTACATGATTTGAGAAACAAAAGTAAGTAAGCGCTTTAAATTACATAAGTATTCTTATTGTACAATACTTTCAGGACCTTGCAGGCGATGTATGTGTAGTCCGAGGGGCATCAGGCTTAAAGTGATGAATTGCGCGCAGAAAATAGTAATGATATTCTTTGTTACTGACCTACAGCACTATGTTAACAACATGTGATAGTGTATGGCAATTTTCCAACTTTTTAGTATACATGAGCAATGTAGAAAGGTACACTAATCAGTAGCAACCTTATCACGACAGTCCTGCACGGGCAGCAGTTGACCAGTTAGCTCGGTGTGTTTGTTAAGAATGGCTATCAGCTGAATATGGCTTCTGGCGTCAGTGCACATTACTCCTATTGAGAATCAAATACAAAGATCCACGCCCAGCATATCTCTTCATTGCTCACGTGGCGTTATTTCCTTATTTGCAGGGCTGCGCTCTTGCGGCCCCGCGTCTGTTTATTTTGAAGACCAGCGTGTATAGTTGCTCTCTTGGTGGTTTATAATGTGATCTGAATTTGAATGTTATACTGTCAGTTGAAGCCTAAAAATGCCATATACGCAATGGGTTGTAAGCCGACTGCTGCCTTTTTAGATACGCGGGCGGCTGGTTTCTGGACCGAGTTCTTCTGGAGTTTCTGCCCGGACTTGGGTTTCAGTGCGTTTATTCCAGTATATCACTGTATGATAATCTATATCTATCACTGTACAATACTCTCTATATCATTGCATTTTATATATGGGCGGGGATGTAGCTCAGTCGGTAGTGCGCTGGATTTGTATCCAGTTGGCCGCTGTCAGCGTGAGTTCGTCCCCACGTTCGGCGAGAGATTTATTTCTCAGAGTCAACTTTGTGTGCAGACTCTCCTCGGTGTCCAAACACCCCCGTGTGTACACGCAAGCACAAGACCAAGTGCGCACGAAAAAATCCTGTAATCCATGTCAGAGTTCGGTGGGTTATAGAAACACGAAAATACCCAGCATACTTCCTCCGAAAACGGCGTATGGCTGCCTAAATGGCATGGTAAAAAAACGGTCATACACGTAAAATTCCACTCGTGCAAAAAACACGAGTGTACGAGGGAGTTTCAGCCCACGAACGCAGAAGAAGAAGATTGCATTTTATTAGACAATTGAGAAGACTGTCAATAAGTTGAGGGGGAAAAGCTCAGGCGTGTGCCTTCGTTGTCATCCAGTAAGGCCGGAACATGAAATACACTTTGCCCTTCTTCATAGTATTGTCCATTGTCTACTGCTCTTTCTCGTCGGTAAATAAGTCAACAATTTGCTATGCCATCAGGTGTCGGTACTGCAGTTTTGTAATAATCGAGGTGTTATGGGTTCTTGTCAACAGAGCCCATATCTCTTTTTCAATTTTGCGCGTGCGAAAGCCATAATTATATACTACTTTTTTTTCGTTTGGCCTTTTTTAAACAAACTTACGGTATTCAAGGAGGATACCTGGACTGAGTTGAGCCTCATTAGCCAAGAACCAGACGGTGTTCCCGCGCCCTCTCTCCTTGAGACCCCTACCCCTTACAACCCCCCTCCCTCCCCTCCCTCCCATGCCTCCAATGTGATGCAAAACCCCTCTACGCTCGGAGGTTGGGGAGGGAGAGTGACAACTGACAAATACTGGGTTAATCATAGGCCTCGGTCGGCACCCAGCACACACTCAGTGCCTTTCACAGGACTGAAAGCAAGCAGGTCGGGCTGAAGTAATCTTTTAGCGAGAGTAAATATGGGCATTGTGCTCGCCCTGAACAGAGCGAGGAGAAGTCGCCTTGGTGTGGAAGCCCCCCTACTGTACTACTTCGTTCCTCTCCTCCTCCTCGTGTTCCTCCTTCTCCTCCTCCTCCTCCTTCTCTTCAGTCCTCCTCCTTGTCCTGCTGTAGTCTGCTTTGGCTTGTTCATGGTGTCAGTTTGTTGGGCATGTGTTCTGTCTTCCTCGCGTTCAGCTGGTCGTGGTGCCTTGCAAGAATTCAAGTTCTAAAGCTTGAGGTTTGGCCCTCTTGATGCTTTTCGTTTCCTTCTAAACACTCTGAAATGCAGATTCTGGGAGGGGAGCCCCTACCACCATCCCCACCTCTTCCCCATTGTATGCACCACTTTTACAGTCGGTTCTATTCGTTGCACAACCGCAGCGTACGACAGCAGCTGCAGGGAAGGTGTGATTTAAAAAATCCCAATGAAATAGAACTAGGAGATGACAGACAAAGCACCTACTGCCAATCTGTATTGTTCAGGGGGAGGTTACACTGAGGGTCGTTTACCAAGGACATGCTGATGGAATTAAGCGAAGCCGAAGGCTGCCGACACAAGGTCAACAATGGTGTACGTGTGTGTGCCGGAGATGCTTTTTATAACAGAACAAAGATGTCAACTTTGCAATGTTTTAAAATTATGATCATGTACAATTACATACATCATTGAATCAGTACAGAAATTGAGAAGAAAAACAAAACACACACACACACACACACACACACACACACACACACACACACACACACACACACACACACACACACACACACACACACACACACACACACACACACATATACTCAACTTCATATCCAAAGAAACAGGGACGCATGGTTACGATTGAGTTTTGATGAGCAACGTACAGAAAGTGTGTCGATGATTTTGTGCATGCAAATACTTTACAGCCGCAATACACCAAATAATACATGCTACAAAAAATAATGTGCAAGGGAAATGTATACCCACCTCACCCCAACCCACAGCACCGCTCTCCTGAATATTTCAAAAGACCTTTACCGCCTTGAGAATACACTAATGTAAGAGGATGTATAACCGGCATCAAATGGAAGATTCTAAAAGAGGCCAACGGTATAAAGGTATCACATACATTTATACGTCGTTTGTAAAAAATGTGTGTGTCCTTGTCCTTTCCTCACGAATTGTAAGTTCATTGCAGTTTTTTTCTTTCTTTCTTTCTTTTTTTGGTAACCCGACATTTCCATACACATACTCTTTCCTTCCTCACACCGTCTTTGCCCTTAACCCTACCTTTTCTTATCTATTCATCTAAATACGCGCGCTTCGTTTAAAGATATAGTCTCCGCCAGTAAAAGGCCTTCAGATCGCCCTAAAAGCTTTACCATAAGATTCTGCGTGACGAATAATGTTACCACACAGAAGGACAAACTTAACTTTGCAGAATTAAAAGTTTGGGAAGTTGAATCAATTGTCGTAATATCAAAGGAAAATGCACTCTTGTGATGTGTTCCGTGGGTGATGTCCCTTGATTCGAGACAACATGGCGACTTTCAGGGAACGTTTTGACGAATTGGAGACTGACCAGGTAAGTGTCGGATTTGTAGACCACAGGAAATGTTGTTTATAATCAAATAGGGCTTTCAATACAACAGTCAGTATTAGTGTAAAAGTTGATCCCAGCAGGACTGCAAAGAAATCTGTAAGGCGAGTCATTTCGAACCATTTGGTTGGTATGATGAGATGGATACCAGTAAGTTCGTCAAACGGTAGATTCGTCACCGGTCCCCGGTAACTTCGCCACAGTAACTTCGCCACAGTAGTCCGAGCGCGGCTGTTATGTAATGGTAATACAACCTTGCACCTCCCCCCCCCCCCCCCTTTCTCTCTCCCTCTCCCCCCCCCCCCCCCCCCCCCCCGCTCTCTCTCTCTCTCTCTATCTCTCTCTCCTTTCACAGAGCGTATGTGATGTTGTGCGTATTTATTTTGTATCTCATTTTTCTTTGAGTAGGTGAAATACACAATATAAAATAGCATTTTCATTCTCTCTCTCTCTCTCTCTCTTAAAAATGTGAATCTTGAATCTCTCCCACAAATCAAACATCTGAAAGCATAAGCTCTAAGCATAAACACCCGCCCACCCTGCCGGTAACTTCGTCACCCGTGACGAATCTACCGTGTGACGAACTTACTGGTAGCCGATGAGATCACTTGTTTTCAGCTACTAGAGGCAGTAGAACGAGGACGTCAGCCGGCTTTGCATATGGTTTATCCCACACAAACTTAATACTGACTTTTCCCCTCCCCTCCAAAGTGCTGCTGATCGAACTTTGAACCATTGTAACGCTTGAAATTCGTGGAGAAACATCCAATCTGAAGTTAATTTTGGCTGACGTCTTTCCGATACGGCGATAGCTCAATCAGTGAATGTGTGTAGATCATGGATTGGAAAATCAAGGACTTGCCTTCTGAAATAATTATAAGACTCTGCATTTGCACTGTTACTCATTTGATAATATATATATATATATAGATGCATTTTTTTAGCTACAATTCATACCACTGGAATAAACACAACAGTAAACTAAAAGTAAAAGTGTGCTTTGCTTGCAAGAGTGAGTAGAACAGAAAATACTAATTATCACACCCATTTTAAAAGCAAAAATTCTACTCGCACTAGTAAAGCTTATGAGAGCTGAATTTTATTTGTTCAATGGGCAGTCGATAGATCAATCAATCAATCAATCAATGACGCTTATATCGCGCATATTCCGTGGGTACAGTTCTAGGCGCTCTGCAGTGATGCCGTGTGAGATGAAATTTTATACGGCCAGTAGATTGCAGCCATTTCGGCGCATATTTACCTTTCACGGCCTATTATTCCAAGTCACACGGGTATAGGTAGACAATTATTAACTGTGCCTAAGCAATTTTGCCAGGAAAGACCCTTTTGTCAATCGTGGGATCTTTAACGTGCACACCCAATGTAGTGTACACGGGGGGAGGGTTCGGACACCGAAGAGAGTCTGCACACAAAGTTGACTCTGAAATAAATTTCCGCCGAACCTGGGATCGAACTCACGCTGACAGCGGCCAACTGAATACAAATCCAGCGCGCTACCAACTGAGCTATATCCCCGCCCAGAGAATGAATCATGCTCTTCAAAGTCAAGTGAGCTTTTCTTGATGATAATAGGTTTGATACAGATACTGTAAATTGAGTAAGGATGAAGTATGAGAACTGTAAACTCTTCTCGTTCCGTCTAGGCTATGGAAGTTTCGCTTCCAGCAGAACATGCTGTCCTTACTAGTGCTAGAGGGCGGCAGGAGAGGAAGAGGTGCGGACAGAAAGTGATCTGCTGAGGAACCAATTTGAAGGTAAATCAGGATTAGTTTTAGTCCTTTTCCTAGTACTTTCCATGCACGGGTTCACACACACACACACGCATGTATACACAGAATCATGAATGACAATAGCACTTGCACAAATAGTTATATAAGAAATAATAGGGTGAACTTTGATGACAATAACAGAAGATATTATTTTCTTGGGTGAAGAGTATAATGGGGATTTCACAGTTATAATTATGGCAAGGATAGAAGTGTGCTGTGCATCTGTCTGTCAAAAGGGCCCACCAACATTTTGTTTCCTCTGAAGAGCAATATACCACAGTTGTGTGATATAATTTTACGTGCAAGAATGCCTTTTGTAAACAATTCCTGATAACATAGTGAGACACACAGAAATGCAATAGACAACACCCTTGTGACATCATTGTTTATTTTGCTGTCATTAAAATGATCCATTCATTGTTATTATACATTCATCAGAATACTTTCCTATAATTTACATGGAATGTATCCTGTGAGGAAATACACAAGTACAGGTTGTAACAAAACTCTCTCCTCTGAATTGTTTAAGGTTTTAAGGGGAAATGTGCTAGATGTAATATGAGAACATTAGATAAAATGTACAAACAATAAAAAAAGCAAGTGTGAAAAATCACACATTGTCAATATAAAAAAAATTAATGTGCTTTACAAAACTGTACTTTCTTTTCTTTTGAAATACTCACTTTACAATTTAAAAAAAAACACCATTGTTCATAAGAAATACTTTGCAAGTTTTGCTCATCGTTCAGGTTAGTGGTGTGTTATGACTCGTTTATGCCTGGTTCAAGCAGGCATAGTTGTAAAAATGGGTATTGACTGATTTAAAAGTGAAATAACAATCTTTCCACTTCCAGAAACTTATCCAGGAACCAGGCCAGGAGAAACTCCAAGCCCTAGCCTCTAAATGGTGGAGCTGAATGCTGGCCTTATGACAGTAAGTACCTATTCCTTGTGTGAGATTTGCTCTTAATCCTCTGCAAGTGCAAACAGACAGTTGCCACTATTAAAATATTTAAAAAAAAAGAACTCTGAAATAATTCTGTCTGAGAATAGAGTTAAAATAACAGTTTATAAACATAAATCAGAGAAAATAACCTTACAAATAAGGGGGCATAAAAAAGAGGGTTTCTGTACAGTACATGGGTACACTGGGCACGAGCTATGAAAAGGAAAGGTGTACCAGAATTCAAATGTCTTGGAGAAATGTGTACAAATGAGGCAAAACTCGCCTCTGACAAAATGGATATGATGCAAAACAACATGTTTAAATAATCAAGTATTAGAAGATTATTTCAAGGAGAGGGTGACATATAGTATATATATATGTGTCTCCAGAGACAATCATGTGCAATTCATTCCAAGAAGCTAAAGATATGTTACAGGTGCCTCTACACAAATATTCACAATGTCCCAGGACAGTCTTGTTTTACTAACCAGTGTCATCACTCATGTACATTTCTTCTTCTGTGTTCGATATAATCTATATTAAATTGCTTTCTGTTTTATATACCTGCCTCAACTCTGTTCTATCATACTGGAAAGCCTGTACCGTCACAGGTGTATATCCCCCCCCTCCCCCCACACACACACCAAGACATGCTCTTTTACATAAATTACAATTTCTTCTTTCTCATTATTTTCTCCAATTTTCTTAAATTTGGTGCATATTTTTTTTAACAATTTTAATGTTTAAATCTGAATCAAGTTTTGTCACTGAAAGATGATTTTCTGTTTACACTCCAGGATTTCGATGCACTGGTGGTTGGTGCTGGATGAGAGTTTCCTTTCACTTGCTTGGGCCCAGAGAAGCGACGCCCTCGTCCTGGAAGAAGCAGAAGAGGGAGACATCAATAAAACACAACACTATGCTGCTTACAGAATATGGTTATTTGGGAGAACGAGTCCAAATAGCCAGATACAGTTAATGTGTGTAGGCCATAAGGAAAAAATGTACCGATCCAGCTGGCCAGTACACAGGCTATATATGCTGGTCGCCTGTGCTAAGTACAGAGTTGTGTCAAAAGTCATGCATGTTGAAAAGGTGAATTTAGAGCGTAGGTTTAGATCACCCCAAAGAAAAATCACATAAACCAGTCTGGGTGGCCGGGTGGTAACGCACTTGCGCTCGGAAGCGAGAGGTTGCGAGTTCGACCCTGGGTCAGGGCGTTAGCAATTTTCTCCCCCCTTTCCTAACCTAGGCAGGGATGTCGTTAGGCGTCAGGCATAGACCGATTGAAAGGCTCAAATGTCCGATTCACATAGCAGCATGGCGGTCTGATGTCCTATCGTTTTGAACTGAGCGCTGTCATTCTCCGATAAGAACACCATTCCTTCGGACAGCGTGATATTCGATATTTTCCATTCAAGATACACATTGTCCAAAATTGACCGAGCACTCTCGCCTACAGGTGCACTGAAGTCGTGTAGTGCTGATCTTGCGTTTTTGGGAATTCCAAACCGTTTGCGATATGAGCCGTTTGGGTACAACCGTCTGCAGCACACTAAAGTTTAGGAGTACGGGAGACAACTCCAACTGACTATAAGTCTTGTGTCTGCTTTTGGTTTCAGTTTAAGAAATTTTGACGAAGCGCATTGAATTATGCCACCGAATTAAAACTAATAGGCCTGCCAAAGATCAACAAAAGCTGAAGACCTTTGGCTTTTCAACGGCATCCTGTGCTACGTTTCGGTCAAAAACAGGTGAAAACGCGACGAGCGTCACAAGAATGACAGTGCCAATGACAGTGTCGCATTGGAAACTGACACAGCCACGGAAAGAGACGTTTTGTATTTTGGGACTGCTGCCGGAAGGAGACCGTAATATATGGTTTCATCACTGTCAACTGGTTACAGAAAAAATCGTCTGCTCCAGTGAGCGGCGAAACCAAACGGTTGATTATCACGTGACACTTTTGTCATATTTAGAGTTGTTTGCACAGTAAATACAGCCGCGAAAAATAGCTCGCTTGAAACTGTCTTACATATCAATTCCTTTGTAATTTATAAATTACCAAAAAAAACATGAAAAATCATTATCGACGATCTCGAATCTGCTTATTGTTCACAGAACCCACTGTATATTTACCACTGGGTTACATTTTCATTCTTATTTGCTGATGTGTAAAACTTTTTTTTTGTACTGTGCACACTATTTACTCGAGTCAGTAGTTGCGGGTAAAATCTGATCCCTGTTTTGAATTTTGTGGAATCATTTTGCGACATATCGATAAAGTCACGAGACAAAGAACATCAACAAAGACCATATGGGCAATCATGTACATTTTTGCGGGGTGTAACGGAGATCGACTTTGTCTTTATAAGAATAGGAATCACATCATCTTAAACTCTACACATGGTGACAACTGCAACGCGTGTGTCACACAGCATGACAAATAAAAAAGAGCCCCTGCAATGAATATTCCATGCTTAGTCCTATTTATCAGTTTTGGTGGCGCTGATTCGACAAATGAAATGTTTTAATTGTGTTGTGCTGGCTTGCAGCCCAAGAGAGATATTAAACAAAAGCAAATGTATTTCTTCAAGCCTAACCATCATAATGCATGGTGACCTGTAAACTTTTGTTTTCTGTGCACAATGCATGTGTAAACGCAGAACCAATTTCACATTTTAACCCTGAGGCTGGTTGTCCGACATATGTCGCGCTACTTTAGGTATACTGTCACCTGGTTGTCACGACACATGTCGCGCTACTGGCTGAGTCTGTTTGGTCGGTTCCGATTACCTCCCATGGATGCGAAAACTATTATGACCGTTTTTTTTTTATTTTTCTCTCTGTTAATTCACCAGTGGCTATGTAACATGTGTTACAGAATTGCACCAGTGTAAGAGTTAACATTTTATTTTTCACTCACATGTTTGCTGAAGTGTACAAATTTTGTTCCATTTAGTGCTGTTTTTTTCCCGTCTCAAGACATATATGGTGATGTGTTCAACTATTGTTCTCTGGGCACATTTTTTTGCACATTTATGTCCCTCACTTATGTCAATGTAGCCGCTAATTTGTTTAAGTCCAGTCAATCGTACAAACGTTTCATTGTGGGTGACTCGAGCTGTCGGGGTACTGCGACGAGATATCTTTCCCAATTATATGATTGGTGTTATATATTCTTTTACACATTTTAACTAGCATTCATCATCTTGGTTGAACTTGAAGCGTGACAAAATGATTTTGTCACATTGATTGAATTTTCAGACTGTCCACATTGACTGAAATCTAAGAAAAGGGCACAATTTAACGCTGTTTTATTCTTTCCCAATTATATGATTTGTTATTGTTCACAGAACCCACTGTATATTTACCACTGGGTTACTTTTTCATTCCTATTTGCTAATGTGTCAAACTTATTTTTGTACTGTGCACACTATTTGCTCATTTAATGCTGTGTTTATGTGTTTGTTTCACTCCCATGTGTCATATTTTCTGAGATTTCGGTCAATGTGGCCACTTTTTTTGTTTGACCGCATTTAGCCTTTCCTTCGTAACTGTCTGTCTTCACCAAGCTGTAGATTCTTGCATTACTAATGGCGAGCAGCTATGCAAGAAAACAAAGAAAGTGTATTCAAGCGCCGAGCCGGGTAAAAAGAAAATATCACTACATTGACCGAAATTTCAGAAAGCGTCACATGTTTGCTGCTGTGTAAATGGTTTGCAGTTCATTGCACATTGAACGCTCCTTTTCTTAGGTTTGATGTTTTATCACATTTTGTTGTTCTGTGTGTGCTAGCGCTTTTTTGGGGTAACTTTGTCGCAATTACTTCTAAATTTAATATGTTACTGTTGTCACTGCACAAGTCATGGCCAATCCACCACTGTGCCCTTTTTTATCTCTCCCAATAAATGTATGGCATTTTGTTCTGTAGGCGCTTGCCATTGCACATTGAACACGTTTTTGTTGTTGCTTATTCATAATTAACTCTGTAATTAATGAAGAAAAAATCCCGTGCGGGGCACGGGTATTACTAGTAAATTATAATACATTACATAAAGCTCTAAATATGTAAAAATATCGGTTTCCTTGCCAGACAAGGAAACTCAAGGCATCCTGTCAGGGAGAGAATGAGCTGAACTCATTTTCACCTGAGTTCAGGATGATGGTAGAGCGCATAGCAAATTTGAACAAACAGTCCCTGCTTTTGAATTTTTGAAGAAGCACAGGAAAAATGTTTTTTCTTTGTATTTATCTAGACTTTCTACATTTAGAGTTTTTATTCAATCTATCCCGCAACTCACATTTTTTTAACAGTTTCCACAATTTGACTGAACTGATGTTTATTTTAACTTTAATTTGAACTATCATTTATTTGAGTCTAAAAAGTCTGAAAGAGTTACAATGTGTCCTTTTTGCTGATCAAAAACTGTTATTATATGTACCTGAAATTTCAGTAGTTGGGGATGTTTCTCAGGAAGTATTTGCTCATCTTGTAGAGCCTTCAAAGCAGGTCTCCATGACTGCATACCATAGGACAGCAGCCAAGAGTGCTCATTGACAACATGGTGCAGCTGTGGAAGTAATACAACAATGGCTCTGGGTTATTGAGATCTCTCAAACAGTGAAATTTAGAATCCAGACACTAGTTTCATGTTTTTCCCCCTTGAACTGTTCAGAGAGAATGTGTGGCTGTGGTCTTGAGATTTACATCAAATAAAATTGAACAATGCTCTTGTCAATTGAGTATATTTGTGTGCATTTGTTGTTTCATTTATTAATAATAATAATTGTCTTGTCCTCTAACTGTAACCATTTGTTTCTCCGCAAAAACGCAATAATAAAGAAAGAGACAAAGTTATTTTCAAACCAATGGCAGCATATGCAATCCCGGCCGATTTGCTTATACAAATAAATAGTACATACACATGATCTTGATAGAAAACTAAACAAATTAAAAATATGACCACTCACCTGCACTCATTCTACGGCATGTATTTCTTTGAAACTAATTACATAGTCTAAATAACAAATGAAAACACAGGCACACACACACACACACACTCTGACACACACACACAATAAAACATCATTCACTCTTCCATTTCATTTGGTTCAGAGACAGCAATGTGCAAATTATAGATTTATTGACTTACACCGACTCCTCTACAGATGAAATTAAGAAACATCTGACTCCTGCATCACTGGTTGTCGTCCGCCAGTTGCCTTGATAGATGTAGAAGATTGCTGTTCTTGTGTCTTCGCATAGTAACTGGTAAATGAAAAAAAGGTATACATGTGTGAGTTTTTGAAAATATGCATCTGTGCACATACACATTACATAACATACCATACGCTATGTAAAGATGTAATTTTCTCCACATGATTTACACAAAGAAACCATGAAGAGCGCATGACTACATTTTAGGCCCCCTGCTATTTCATTTAATAATAGTTGGGAGGTACAGAACTCCTTCAGTCAAAGCATGGAGCACCTCCTGCCAACTTCTCAAAAGATTGTAACACCTTCCTGGCTGAATAATTTGACAATTTATGTATACAAGTATTGAAGTAGGGAGTAATATATTTCTTTTTATATACAGCTTACCTCACTGGAAGAATATTGAAAAATAAGTACAGGAATGTGATCTATGAAATCTTAGAAAATCAGTTCATGAACAGGAGGGAGTCTTTAAATGGGAGTAAATAACGAGGTTATATATATGAAAACAAATTCTGAGTAAACAATGTCTTAAAATGGAAGGTCAAAGGAGTCTGAAAGTGGGGGGTCTTATAAAAGTGGGATCCACTGTATAAACACAAATGAATGATAAATATACAAAGGAACAATCACACCAACACACACCCATCCCCCTAAAAATAAAACTTATTGTTGCGTACATTCTCCTGTTACTTCTCGAAGTTTTACTCTTGTTATTTTTTGATCTAATTTTCTAAAAGAGAACATGATGAATGTATTGAAAATCTGTCTGCATCCTCATGACTGTTCCCGTTTCACTTATGCCTCTTGGCTGCACACCGTCACAGAATCAGCTGTTCCGAGCACACATCCTGCTCGGCAATGTTTACAAATGATGTCCACGTCATAGGTTATAAATAGCAACAGAAACAATGGTGGCGCTAGACAGTCCACAGGCGAAGGTGTCGTCCACTGGACTACTACTATCACAGAAAGTCTTTCTGTGATAGTAGTAGTCCAGTGGACGACACCTTCGCCTGTGGACAGTCTCAGACACCCGTGTACACAAAGCACAGCCATGTGTAAGTGATGTTAGACTCGCCTGGCGATAGGTTCTTGGCGTTACCCCCCCCCCCCCCCCCCCCCTAACAGTATAGCGCGGACCCTAGCGTGTCACTAGCAAAGCGGGCCTTACTCTCTATATAGTGCGTTCACTGAGAATTCATCACTTTGTGTTCCGAAAACATAACAACTAGAATCAGCCGCCACAGCAAAAAAATACATATGCATGCGCTCGCTTGATCAAGCATTCATTACATCGATACAGTACTTTGGTGCTTCGACAAGCCAGATGGAGGATGATGAGTTTGAAACTTTCGTTTGAGTTGTTTCTTGACAACAAATCGTACGTGGAATCAGTGAACGATTTACTGAGGAAGATCTTCGCAATGAACTGTGTATCGCGGTGAAGAAAATGACAGTTCTGAGTTCGTCAAGTGACGGAATTTACGAAAGTGCACATGGATACAAACAGTGGCTGGTCCATTTTCGTGAAATGGCAGGACCAGCAAGCATTACTGATTAAAAATGTAATGAGGCTTCGGCCAGGAAAAAGTATAGATCTACACAACAAGAACTTGGATTGTCGTACTTACAAATCTAGCAGGATTTCTGCGAGCGCTTCATCGGCGGATTCTGCCCCAACGGTTACACTTACACTTTTACAGCCTCCTGTATCCATCGTTCCCATTGATATCCTATGAATATGGTCTTGATCTTGATCTTGATAAGTTACGCCAACAGGTCCCAGGCTTGGGAATATACGTTGGCGGAGTTTGGGGAGAGCACTTGGTGTTTTAGTCAGCGGTTGGCAGTTTTCCTCTGAATTCGTTGACCGTTGACGACTGGATCGTGTTGTCATCAAGGTTGTTCCAGTCAATAACTGTTCTTGTGAAAAAAGAGTACTTGTACACTGGTGTTTTAGTACACTCCACAGTAAAGCACTGGCTGTTGTTTCTTGTGATATTTCTGACTGTGGCTGATGATGTAAAGTCTTTGTTCACTCGTTGTTTCACTTGTCTTTTTGATTTGTGTTGCTGGATGAATTTCTCAGGGGGTACTGCGGGGACCAGCCCTCTGACATGGTTCGCTTGTTGCGTTCTGCTGTAGTTTGTCGTCTGCGTCGCTTCCGTTTAGGTTCTGTCATTGGTTTCCTTTTCATTCTGGACTCAATTTCGTTGAGAAATGAACTAGCTCTTTGCGATACGTCCGGTTCGTCCGCCATTTTTTGCCAGTTGTCATGACAGCAGCCGTCTCGGCGAGCACAGGCGACGAAAACCAGTCTTGACGGCCAATTTTAATCTTCAAATGGTGGAGAGCTCGGTCGCGACCAAATGCCAATTTACTCATTTTGATTTAATTATTTAGCATACTTCTGGTGCTTTATTGAGCAAACCGAGCCAGGTGCGTCTTAATTAAGGTACACTAGATTCCTCAAACTCTTCAAATCGGCCCAATTCGGCAAAAAACTCTCCAAGATGGCGGCGTGGAGACTATCTTTAACTACACTGAAACCCCTTCCCAAGATAAAGAGTTAGCCGGAGACGAACCCATGTTTTAAAAGCACTCGAGGGGACGAATGATTTGCTTTTTAATGCTTGCCGCGAATGTCAACAGAAAATCGTCAGTGCAATATCTGGGTAAATATCTCGTTAATCGCTCGACACTTTAACGCGTTGATCTTCGTCAAAAATATGTTTTTGCGCAGGGAATTAGAAATCGTGTATGGGCCACAACAGTGATGGATTGGACCCGTGATTGATAATCGGTTTCAAGTACTGACCACGAAAGTAGAAGGATGTGCATATATTTACATGGCTGACACTTCGTCGATCGGGACTATGCATGGTCCTCGTGGCTTTGTCACGATTTGCTTTAACCACCAGGTCGGGTACGTCAGTGTACAAGTTTCGGAATCGGTTGGTAATGTACATAAATATCAATGTCATCAGACATCACACTGTATAAGCTGATGTCTGGTATACTGTTGCCTAGATAATGTCATTTTCAGCGTATGTGCATGTTTTTGTATTGCAAGGCAAATTCTTGTTGTATTCTGTAGTTTGTCCATGCACAATGCCAAACGAATGACTGATGTGGTGACTGCACAATAAATATAGCACCAACATTTTGAAAGGTTGATTACACTTTACAAAACTTCAGTGACAGATTGTTCCCCTGCCGAGTTGGCCTCAGACAATTCTTGACTGAACTTCTGTTCGCAGCAAAGTTACAAAACAACTCCACGATTCAGTACAGACTAAGAAGTGACAAAGGTCGGACTAATGACGCCGAAATTGGGACACACTTCAGCTACACCTGGCCACCGGAAGTATAAAAGGGAGTTAATTGGGGGCCACCTAGGAAAAGTAGGGCGGACATTGTCAACCCCTCGAACAACGAGAAGGAGGGTTAGAAGGTTATGAAGGAGGGGGACAAGAGAGAGGGAGATAGAAAAGGGGAGAGAGAGAACTAGAGAGAGAGAGAACTAGAGAGAGAGAGAGAGAGAGAGAGAGAGAGAGAGAGAGAGAGAGAGAGAGAGAAAGAACTAAAGAGAGAGAGAGAGAGAGAGAGAGAGAGAGAGAGAGAGAGAGAGAGTAAGAGGGAACGGGGTAGGTGTGACAGGAGAGGAAGGCGGGGGTGCAGCGAAAGCGTTTGCTTTCTGATGACATCTCAATTGAAACCACTCCAGAGCAGTGTTGACTCTGCACTACAACATGGCGGTCCTACATAGAACAGAGAACGGTCAGTTTGTATGTGCACGTGTTCGCAATTGTTGAAACAAGTAAAGGCCTCTGTAGCCGTATTGATAATTACAAACAGCGAAGTTGAACGATGTTGTAGACTCATGTGATAGTTTGATCTCACTTGACAAACGGGGGTGTCTTCACTGACTTCACATTCATTCAATGACCACTACGATATGTCATTTTAGGTGTGATTAGTAACACAAGCACAATGGGGAGAGGATACGAACAAGATTTCAGTTTCTCACTCACTTAACTAACAGAGGATAAAGAATCAGTTTCGGTTAATCCCAGCATCATCAACAATACTTGCTGTATACAAGAGAGAGAGGTACTCAACTCTGCATTGTCGTCAGGACTGGACCATGGCTTCTTGGAGCCCAATTTTCTCTTACCCTCCTGTCTTGTCTGACTCGGTAGTGTTTCCCTCGCATCCCCCTACGCTTCCACCACTCTCACCACTCTCTCTTTAATCTGTTTCTGGCTGTCTGGCTGGCTGTCTGTCTGTCTGTCTGTCTGTCTGTCTGTCTGTCTGTCTGACTGCGTGTACGTCTGTCTGTCTGTCTGTCCGTCAGTCTGTCTGTCGCCCTCCTTCTCTTTTTCTCTGTGTGTGTGTGTGTGTGTGTGTGTGTGTGTGTGTGTGTGTGTGTGTGTGTGTGTGTGTGTGTGTGTGTGTGTGTGTGTGTGTGCATGCTTGTGTTTCTTTACGGTTAGTATCAATCACGTGTTTCAATGCACATATTTACACCTGGATTTTTTTGCATCACATCGATTTTGCAAATAAGATCAGGGAAGGAGTCCCCCAGGGAGGAGTAATATCCCCCACCCTCTTCGTCGTCTTCATCAACGACATCACCAACAGCCTGTCCAGACACATCTCCAAAGCCCTACACGCCGATGACCTTGCGATGTGGAGCGCTGCCGAGTCCACCGCAACCGCCAAAGTCCGGATGCAGGAGGCCCTCAACATCACCTCTAAGTGGGCGACAGACTGGTGTGTCACCGTGAACAGCCTCAAGACCGTAGCCACCTGCTTCTCCCTCTCCAATTCCAAAGAGACCCTCCAACTGACCATCAACAACCAGGCAATACCACAGGAAGACACCCCTACCTACCTAGGTATCAAGCTAGACAAGAAGCTCACCTGGAACCCACACATCAAAGAGGCGGAGAAGAGGGCTACGAGAAGACTCTCCATCATGAAGAAACTGGCTGGCACAAAGTGGGGAGCCAGCAGCAACATCCTCAGACAGGTGTATACGGGACACGTCCGCCCTGTGATGGAGTATGGAGCTGCAGCCTGGGCCACAGCTGCGAAGAGCAACACCAGCCGGCTCAACAAAGTGCAGAACGCAAGCATGCGCATCATCACAGGGGGACTGAAAACTACGCCCATACACGCCCTTGAAGCCACCACCAGACTCCCTTCCCTGGACCACCGACGAGAAGAGAAGGTCATCGTGCAGTACGAGAAGCTGCAACGACTCCCCTCTCACCCAGCACACCAGCACACCCAACAGATGACGAAGAACAGGCTGAAAAGAAGCAGTTTCAACCATCTGGCCAAGCAGCTAGAGAGAACCCAAACCAGCTTCCTACCACGCACCCCTGAAGAACAAGAGCCCCTCCAAGACGCTGAAGAGTGGAACAGCCAGCTCAGCAAGGTGCTCTTTGTTACTGACATGCCAGGAGTGACCAGCAAGAGAGAGCAGCAGGACGCAGTCCTCAAGAACCTCACGCTGGAGATGATGCACCAGGACTACAACGCCTCAGTATGGACTCACATCTACACTGACGGGTCCTCAGATGGTGCCATCAAAAACGGAGGAAGCGGGATCCTGGTACGCTACCCAGACGGACACACCCTTTCAAGATCCCTGCCTGCCGGAGAGCTGTCATCCAACTACCGGGCAGAACTCACCGCTCTCAGAGAAGCAGTTAGCCTGGTCAGCGAACACCCACCCTCTCACGCCGTCTTCCTGACCGACTGCAGATCCGCCGTCCAAAGCCTGCAGTCGCCCAAAGAGCAGCTGGAACGAGACACCCAGCGTCTTCTTTGTACTCTCTCCCAGAGCACAAACGTCGCTGTCCAGTGGATCCCTGCTCACTGTGGCCTCTCAGGGAACGAGGAAGCGGACAGACTGGCCAAGACTGGCAGCCATCTGGAGCAGACAAGACCAACAGTCTCTTACAGTGAAGCCAAAACCCTGGTGAAAAGACACTACCAAACCACCTGGAATGCCCAACACAGCCTGCCATCTGATGATCAGATGCCCAACTTACAGCGCCATCAGCAGACCATCCTCTTCCGCCTACGGACTGGACACTGTCGACTGCGTGCCCACATGCACCGCCTTGGTCTGTCGCACACACCGAACTGCCCGTGCGAAACAGGCCCACAGACCCCGGAGCACATCCTGCAGACCTGCCCGCTCCACCAGGAAGCCAGAACAGATCACTGGCCACAAGGTGCCACACTGCAGGAGCAACTCTGGGGCACCAAAGACTCCCTGATCCTGACCACTAGCTTTATTCAAGCTACAAAACTTGAAGTCTGACCTGAGGCCAAAAATCCTGGAACGCCGAAGAAGAAGAAGAAGAAGATTTTGCAAATATAGCTTTCCTGCAGTTTAAATTTCTAATTGTCATTTTCTGTCGGTTCCTGGTCAGTTCGTATCACATGTTAATACAAGCAGGTATGCATGACCAGCAAAGCGACTTCTGTCTTGTGTGTGGCGCACGTTAAATGTCAAAGCAGCACCGCCCTGATATGGCCCTTCGTGGTCGGCTGGGCGTTAAGCAAACAAAACAAACAAAATGACCAGCAAAGCATTAATTGGTGTTATTTTTCCTTGTGTTTGGTACCTTATTTGGCTTTCATTTCATAAACAATCTGTTTACTATAAAGATTATACTATATTCAGCCGGAAAGCAAAATCAGTTTTCTTTTTTTAGTCACCGTCTTCCTTCCAAAAACGGCAAATGAACCACTCCAGCGATTCCTCGCTGAGCTATCATATTCTGTATTGACAACGCTGCGACGAATCGGTTCATACCGCACCCCACCCAGCCTAGCTCGTGGTCACAACGTGAAGGCAGAGAGAGAGAGAGAGACTGAGAGACAAAGAGAGAGAGAGAGAGAGACAGACAGACAGGTACAAACAGACAGACAGACGGAGAAGGACCAAGACAGAGAGAGAGAGAGAGAGAGAGAGAGAGAGAGAGAGAGAGAGAGACAGAGAGACAGAGACAGAGAGACAGAGAGACACAGAGAGACACAGAGAGAGACAGAGACAGAGAAAAAAAGAGAGAGAGAGAGAGAGAGAGAAAGAAATATAGAGAAAGAGACAGAGACGGAGACAGAGACGGAGACAAAGACAGCGAGAGACACAGACAGACAGACAGATAGACAGGCAGACAGACAGGGAAGGACAAAGGCAGAGAGAGAGAGAGACAGACAGACAGACGAACATAAGAAAGAGAGACAGACAGAGACAGAAAGACAGACAGAGAAGGACATAGGCAGAGAGAGAGAGAGAGAGAGAGAGAGAGAGAGAGAGAGAGAGAGAGAGACAGAGACAGATACAGAGACAGATACAGAGAGACATAGAGAGAGGGACATGGACAGACAGACAGACAGACAGAAAAACAGAGAGAGAGAGAGAGACAGAGAGAGAGAGAGAAAGAGAGAGAGAGAGAGAGAGAGAGAGAGAGAGAGAGAGGGTCGGTTAAAAAGAAGTAACATGAA
>NC_090246.1:68446607-68464107 GCF_037325665.1 Littorina saxatilis | reverse complement strand
TTGTGTAGGCCTCTGACGTCACATATGGCTCACAGAAGGGAAATCCAATGTCCAATCGATACATAGTTATTTGTAATCATCCTGGCATCGAATACTTGCAAAAAAGTGCGACCTTGAATGTCACGATCACACATCATGCTGTTTGTGTTAGCTGTGCTTTTCGCTGCATTCACCGAATCAGTGAATGCAGCGATCATGCAGGTTCAGTGATTTCTTCTTCTCCTTCTTCTTCTTCTTCCATTAGATTTGCAAGCATTCTTGAGTTCAAAAGACGAGAAAGGGAGCTTGATAATGACAGGGGGAGGTCGGATAATTTTGGATGACATTTATCTAAATTATTACTAGCATAAGAGGTGGTGTGGGAGTGTGGTCTTGTTTACAGTAACTTTTGAACACTAAATGTTCAAAAAAGCATTCTTGAACACTTATAAGTGCGTAAAATTGGTAACATTCAGTTGACGCTTATAAGTGTTCAATAATGAACACTTTTGGACACTTCTTGACACTTATGAACACCTACAACTGACACTTTTTAACACATGTTAACACTTAGAACTGAACACTAATTGACGCTTTCGAACACTTTTGGACACTTCCAGTTCAAATGCTGAACACATACAACATGAACACTTTTGGACGCGTCAAGACGTGCGTAAAATTGGTAACAGGAAAAGTTTTCAAAAACTGAACACTTTTGTTTAGAGTGTAGACAGACGGCCGAACATACTGAAAACAATACATGTAGTTCCCACCCATTGCCCCGAGGACAAACACTCGGAACATTGTAAAGAATGGAGGGAAATGGGAAAGGCGCTTGTTAGTATTTCATCAACACGGCAGCAGTCGCGCGCGGTCCTGGACGGCTATACGTACAACCCTCCCAACAACTGAAGTGCAACAGACTACAATGCTTTCTGATCGATCCCTGCTTTAATTGTACCGAAATCTGTCAACAGGGAGAACAGGCAAACAGTCGCCTGCCACGGCACAACCATTTCTCCACACTTCACCTTTTTGTGTGGCCTATTTGTATTGACCGAACTTCGTCATCGGCTGATGACGCACTGTCAGTCTGTTGTTCCCTGCAAATTTTGCCACTTAGCGTTTCGTGAGGTAATGAAGATTGGTACACAGATTCACTTGCACATGTGCGCACACACACACACACACACACACACACACACACACACACACACACACACACACACACACACACACACACACACACATATAATTATATATATATATATATATACATGTATATATATATATATACACGCGCACGCACGGAAGCACACACACACACTGGCATACACACACACGCACACACACACATACACACACATACACACACACGCTCGAACGCACGCGCACACACACACACATAGGCAGAGAGAGAGAGAGAGAGAGAGAGAGACAGAGACACAGAGAGAGAGAGAGAGAGGGTGAAGGAGGGAGAGAGGGAGGGGGAGAGTTAACACCACCATAACCCTTATCAAAGGTGGAAATGCAAGAATTGAAGATACAGACAGACGGAGCTGGAAAACAATACAAACAGACCAACAGACATATAACCAGACAGGCAGGCAGGCAGGCAGGCAGGCAGGCAGACAGACAGGCAAACAGACAGACAGACAGACAGACAGACAGACAGACATAATAAAAACACATGAGCAACCACCGAACACCCAATTAACACTACCTTCGGAAAACACACACGCGAACACACACACACACACACATACACACACACACACACACACACACACACACTTGATATCACTTCCTCCATCTCAATCCCCCCCTACACACACACACACACACACACACCTCAACTGCACCGGCTGGCAGTCAAGTAAAACACACAGCAGTGATGAAATACAATATTGATGGAAACTGGCCTACAGGGCTAGGATGGCTGGCACCTGGATCTATACTCTGAGACCCCGTTCTGCTTCGCTGCACTCACTGCCGTGAGAAAAACGGTCTGAGAGTGAGAGACGATTCCTGCCATCGAATGAAGGCAAAAGACAATAGCGAACAATAGTTTTAGTGAAAAATAGTGAACAATAGTTTCTATACTGTTAAGGGAAGCAAGGGACGAAGGCTTGGCAGCATTGTGTGAACGTGTCACGCTTTGCACGTGCAGATTGTCGAAAGCCTCGATCGGTGTTTGCCTGCAGGGAGTTTATGCTGCTGCCGAAGTACCTGTATCATTTGTAATTCTTGCCTTTTGTCCTCAATGGAAATCGCTTTTGGCACTGATCGTTGTGTTTAAAAAAAAGAAGGAATTGTTCTCTTCTGATGGATCATAATTTCAAATTTAGCGTTTAAATGGAAGATTGTGTGATTCTAAGCAGTGCAATTAAGGCGCCTTTTTCTGTTGGGCTTCCACTTAGCTCCTCAGGGCGATTGTGAAATATTGGTGCGGACTTAAACCACGCAGAAGAACGGAATAGCACTGAATTTAGTTGCAGGTATATATAAGTATAACGACTATGGCACTATACAAGAACCTCAAATCCAGCAACTTAAATTCATGTACATCATTTATACAGATGACACATCAAAAAACTTTAACTAATACTTGTTTTTAAATTACAGGATACATCTTTTTATATTTAGTCAAGTTTTGACTAAATATTTTAACATCGAGGGGGAATCGAAACGAGGGTCGTGGTGTATGTGCGTGCGTGTGTGTGTGTGTGTGTGTGTGTGTGTGTAGAGCGATTCAGGCTAAACTACTGGACCGATCTTTATGAAATTTGACATGAGAGTTCCTGGGTATGAAATCCCCGAATGTTTTTTTCATTTTTTTGATAAATGTCTTTGATGACGTCATATCCGGCTTTTCGTGAAAGTTGAGGCGGCACTGTCACGCCCTCATTTTTCAACCAAATTGGTTGAAATTTTGGTCAAGTAATCTTCGACGAAGCCCGGACTTCGGTATTGCATTTCAGCTTGGTGGCTTAAAAATTAATTAATGACTTTGGTCATTAAAAATCTGAAAATTGTAAAAAAAAATAAAATTTTATAAAACGATCCAAATTTACGTTTATCTTATTCTCCATCATTTGCTGATTCCAAAAACATATAAATATGTTATATTCGGATTAAAAACAAGCTCTGAAAATTAAATATATAAAAATTATTATCAAATTTATTTTTTCGAAATCAATTTAAAAACACTTTCATCTTATTCCTTGTCGGTTCCTGATTCCAAACATATATAGATATGATATGTTTGGATTAAAAACACGCTCAGAAAGTTAAAACGAAGAGAGGTACAGAAAAGCGTGCTATCCTTCTCAGCGCAACGAATACCCCGCTCTTCTTGTCAATTCCACGTGCACTGCCTTTGCCACGGGCGGTGGAGTGACGATGCTACGAGTATACGGTCTTGCTGCGTTGCGTTGCGTTCAGTTTCATTCTGTGAGTTCGACAGCTACTTGACTAAATATTGTATTTTCGCCTTACGCGACTTGTTAACTTTGATAAACCCCGCAATATACGTTGGCAGGTTCATACCGAACGATACTGAACCGAACAGCGATCGAGTTTGTCAGTACCAATGAACCCGACTGATCAAGTCATCCTGGGAGATACGACGTTCTTGAGGACTTCGTTGAAAAGTTTGACAAACACACTCAGACTTTGCCCCTGTAAGCAGTGTCTCAAGGAGCTTTTTTTCGGACTCAGTGGGTCATCCAGACTTCTGTCCAAACAGACAGCCTGGTGAGATGTTCTATCTGGATCCGGAGAATATTCAGGATCACGTTGCTGTGTTTTAAATACGACCAAGTCAAAAATAGAATGGCACGTGAGTAGAAGAGGAAGGAATAGAAACACGTGTGGAATGCAACAAAAACTATGCCACAAATAGACGCGACAATAATTCCAAAGTCTTTGCAACATTTCAAGAGAAAACAAACTATGTCAGTACTTCAAATATCGAACGGCCAAAGAAGACTTGCAGTTACAGGTATCGAGAAAGTCGTGTTGGATTGGTCTGAGCTTGTCACAACACACAGGAGTTATAACACCTGCCTCCTTTACTGCCAACACCCCACCACCCCCACCCCTTCTCCTCCACCCCGACGCCCACCCAATACACATTGGCAATAGCAGTGCAGTACTGCATTGTTGCAAAGGGTGATTATTTGGCCACGGCAGCGGCACGCACGGTGACTATTTTGACGCGCGGACCATTCTTTGCCGTATTCACCAAGGGGCAGGCAGCTCTGCAAACAGCAGCAAGTAGGTTACGAGTGGCCCCGCCTGATTGACAAGCTTCACGATCGATACGCGGGCTCTGCAAAGTCTTTGGAGAGGCCCCGGAGAGGCCCCGGAGAGGCCTGGGCAGAAGAAAGCGCTTCGGCACAGACTCTGGCCTCGCCTGGGCTCAAACAAAGACTTGGCAAGCAGGCACTAATCTCCCTTCGCCGGCTTCCCCTGGGCTGGGCGGCCAGGACTTGTTTTGCTTCCATTTGAGACCACGGAGATTGACCCTGCTGAGTTCTGGCCCAGTTTTACTCCCTGTGTGTTTGTGACCCACTGAGAGTCATTGATGCTTGTCTCCTGTTTCTAGGTGCTCTCTGTCTGAACGGCTACTACGTGTTGGACTCAAAGTGCAGGGCATGGTGACATTGATGCGGTTTGGGGTTCCGTCGGTGGAACTGAGACAACAGAAGAGAAACTGCTGATCTTTCGAACATCAACCTTTCGTTTTTTGAAGATTCAAGGTTTATACGAAGCCATGTGTCCAAAACCCTTGACGATCTCCAAATGTTTTACTGATGTCTTCCGAGATGGTCAAGGTTACATGTGCGATCATAAACTTCATGCAAAAACGTCTTTCTTTGTTTAGATTGTTACTCGCTTCCTCGACACATTCAGCTCCGTGATCGCGCGCCCGCCTTCGATTTTCTTTTCTTTTCAGAATTCCTCTGGAGAAACCCAAACGATAACTCGGGCGTCAAGGAGATGTTCCCAAGGCGTTGAGGATTAAGTTGTTGCCATGGCGACAGTTATCCATGATTTTGGACCGAAAGACATTGTTTGAGCTGTGATTGCATGAATGTTTTTGAACCCACTTTTACTCTCCAAGTGGTGTTACCACGTCACCCAGCTTAATCGCATACCGTCTTTCAAACTTGTGAAGGCCTTCGTTAATTGAGCCCGAAATTGTCTCCTCGAAAACTTTGCAAAGTCTTTTTACAAAAACCAAGAATGGTAGGTCATGGGAACGTTTATTATTGACAAAACAGAACGTTACATTTACACTATCAATCAATCAATCAATATGAGGCTTATATCGCGCGTATTCCGAGGGTACAGTTCTAAGCGCAGGGATTTATTTATTTTTTTAAGTTTTATTTTTTATGCAATTTATATCGCGCATATATTCAAGGCGCAGGGATTTATTTATGCCGTGTGAGATGGATTTTTTTTGCACAATACATCACGCATTCACATCGGCCAGCAGATCGCAGCCATTTCGGCGCATATCCTACTTTTCACGGCCTATTATTCCAAGTCACGCGGGTATTTTAGTGGAAATGTTTATCTATGCCTATACAATTTTGCCAGGAAAGACCCTTTTGTCAATCGTGGGATCTTTAACGTGCACACCCCAATGTAGTGTACAACGAAGGGACCTCGGTTTTTGGTCTCATCCGAAAGACTAGCACTTGAACCCACCACCTAGGTTAGGAAAGGGGGGAGAAAATTGCTAACGCCCTGACCCAGGGTCGAACTCGCAACCTCTCGCTTCCGAGCGCAAGTGCGTTACCACTCGGCCACCCAGTCCACAATAATAAACGTTCGAATTACTTACCATTCTTGTTTGTTTTGATTGTGAATTTTGGAACGTTACAAGTCTATCTGATAATCTGTTTTGGGATTTTTACCAAAACTTCAATGTCAAAGCTTTGTGCAGCGAGCTTCGTGAAGTAGACTTCGCCCAATTGATATCAGGTTTGACAGCAGTTGTTTCGAAAGGATCCAGTGGCACCGGCTTGCAAGACGTGTGGAAATAGTCGGACTGTACACACAGACAACTCTTCAGCCGCTTCGCTTGGATAACGTGTGTAAATAAATGTATAGTTTTCTCTGAAAATAGTGTAACAGTTGTTGTTAAGTGACCACCTGAACAACGGCGTAGAAAGCGTGTCCAAACAACGAAAGTGTCAGCTAGGAGGTTACAGGTGAAGGATGCTGTTGCTGGGGAGTCATAGATATAGCTTGGACGCCTTGGCCATTGGGATGTAATTCTGGTCTAAGACTATTTGATTAACGACATAATTATGGTGTCAGTGTCAAATGACAGTGTCACAAAAGGTCAACATAGCCAGTTTCTAAATACGGCTCGTGTTTCAAGACAACCAAAATTGATGGATTTTCTTCAATTGTGCAACTGTTTAGATGTATAATTATGTATTCAAGTAGACAAACGTTCAAATGTTTGTTTGTTAGTTAGTTTGTTTGTTTGTTTAACGCCCAGCCGACCACGAAGGGCCATATCAGGGCGGTGCTACTTTGACATATAACGTGCGCCACACACAAGACAAAAGTCGCAGCACAGGCTGCATGTCTCACCCAGTCACATTATTCTGACACCGGACCAACCAGTCCTAGCACTAACCCCATAATGCCAGACGCCAGGCGCAGCAGCCACTAGATTGCCAATTTTAAAGTCTTAGGTATGACCCGACCGGGGTTCGAACCCACGACCTCCCGATCACGGGGCGGACGCCTTACCACTAGGCCAACCGTGCCGGTCCGTTCAAATGTAATTCGACCATACAACTGTTTGCTCTATGTGCAATGATTTAACCTTGAAAAGGCTAGAACAAGCTTCCAGCACGGGGACCATTTTCCTAAAGGCACCACACTAAGTTAAAGCCCCTGCGATTCTAGATAGGCATCTCACCACAATAATGCTCCACCTTACTCCACGAAACACGCTGCAACAACTTGTCGCAAGAGCTCCAGAACAGGAGGAGTGCAAGCAAGATATTGATATCTTCCCCTCCCGCAAGAACTGTGAAAGCAGGCCTTGCTTACAGAGCTCATTCACCAATGTCAGGGCGCATCCTGGTTGACACTTGAATAGACGGCCACAGTTCGATATGTGGACTCTGCTATTAGGCAAGCTCCGGATTCACGGGCGATCGGTGAACAGTTCAAACAAGGCTAAATCACATACACCGCCCTCCTACCTGAACTTAAGTTCCCCATTCTGATATATTATTTTAGCAAGTTATATTTGATATTCTTATTTGGCTAATAATTTGTTTTTTATGTTTCTAGTTACGTATTTATTTACTTATTCAGCCAGTTCTTTATTACATTATTTTGGCATTATCCAAAAGTCTGAAAAATATTTTACATAAATAAAAAGCAAATAAGCCTACAAAACCGCTCCACTCCAACTATATTTCGCGTACACTATGGCAACAACCCCAACAAAATCTTTACTTCCATCCCCATTTTGAAATATCGCAACAACAGACTTCCAGATCTATAACACGATCATATGTGTTCTCTGTTTGCATGTCTGTCCAGTGTCCTGTCCCCCCACAAAGCATATCAACTCTACCTGTCCCAAGATAGGCCAATTGGTTCTAAGAGGACGTTAAAACTAATTATCATCGGTGAACAGGTATAGGAACAGGCTAGAGAACTGACGCAGCGGCTCCCTCCCAGCCCAGGACATGTTTGGTGTAGGATGTTTGTGGTGGGTAAAGCCATTCAGAATGGGCGGGTAGGTCGTCCGACTTGTTGAATTACCCGATATTAGTAGTGTACTTTTGACTTATTTCGGAGTACGACTTTGTGGTGAGGTTTTGACAGATTAAGTGGATCGTAAACACTGTAAAATGTGTTAGAGTATGGAAACAGGGTTATAAGTCTGTGACACATTTTTTCTTCATGGCAGTGTCACACTTTTACGTTTTGTTTTACACTGCATGGTTTTCCTGTACGGAAATCAGCCAATATGACACAATGAAGTACACAAAGTAAAATGAGAAGAATGATGTCCAAAGGTTAATTGTTGCTTCTCTAAACAGGGTTGTAATTCATTGACACTTTCTTTTGTGAGTGAGTGTGTGTGTGTGTGTGTGTGTGTGTGTGTGTGTGTGTGTGTGTATGTGTGTGTGTATGTGCGTGCGTGCGTGCGTGTGTGTGTGTGTGTGTGTGTGTGTGTGTGTGCAAGACAATGTCGCCAAAGTGTCACACTTTTGTATTTTGTTTCATACCGTTTGTTATGAAAGGATGTCATTGCTGGCCCATATACTTTCACTAACACGATAGAATGCAGGAATAATCTGACACGCACCAGATCGATACCGCACCGAGAGACCTTATGTTGCGGGAGGCATTGTAAGCAGCACGCCATCTACTAAAGGCAGGCATTGTTAAGTGCTCACCACATGGCAGACTTTCAACCAACTTTCCTCAATGTTTATTTGGTGTGAAGTCTCCCTCAAGTCGCTGAGGCCAAGTCGACCAACGATTCCGACGATTTAGTCCAGATTTAGCAGCGACTTAAAGACTCCTCAGCAATTTAAACGTGATTTGCGGCAGATTTTTCAGTATTATCGCGCTTCCCAGCTGGGTTAGATCAGAACATCGAAGGCGATCAGACAATCCCGAATGTGCACGTCAGCGAGATCTGTTGCTTAAAACTAGTCTGCATGAGCGTTAGCGATGTTCACATGGGCAGCGATTTTAACTGACACGCTTCTGACAAAAGTCACGTGGTATTTGGGGGGGAAGTTGACTGTAAGTCTACCATGTGAACAGCACTTAAGCTGCTTATTATCTACTGGTGACTGCACGAACAAAAATGCTGGCTTTAATTCTATAATGTTTAGCCAAACAAAGGGGTGTCTATGGCTCCGTACCGGTTAGCACTGTCTCATTTAGGTCGTCATGAAAGATGTATGCGGTAAGAACGTAATCATGTATGCATGTAATCTACTTCCCTCCTGCCCTGACATGGTACATACTGACTGGTTATAGAACACAATCGCTTATGCAAGAGCACACACACATACAACCACTCATGCAAAAGGAAAACGCAAGCACGTACAAACCGTGCTGCAACAACAACAACAATAAACAAAATAAATGAACTGTACTTTAAAAATCCAGGCCACAAAAGCTAACGGCTGCACTGAGTTACTCAGTCTTTTGACAGTTTCAAAAAAGATCTAAGACACCAATTTACTCATCACACACACACACACACACACACACACACACACACACACACACACACACTCACACACATACACACATACACACACACACACACACACACACACACACACACACACACACACACACACACACACATGACAACACTGTACTTTCAGCAAAAATCCAGGTCGCAAAATGGGTGAGTTACTCTCCAGGCAGCTTCTCATGAAAGACCTTCGATACTACTCAACTGCTTCTTCACAAACATTTCGACAAGAACTTTACCCTCGCTCCGTTCAACAAAACCAACCCAACTCTGACAAACCTCTCCTCCTCCTCCTGCATAGCGGCGGCAGCAAGAAGCAGCAGAAGCAGCACAAGAGGAGCAGGCAGCAGGCAGTCTTTTCTGCAAGGGGAGGCGTAGCAGTGGGAAGGAGCTGAGCTGAAGCAGTAACCATGCAGGAAAAGCACGCCATTTTCCCCTCCGCCAGTATTGGCAGATGGGGCGGCGGTCGATGCAGGGTAAATAGGCGATTGGCAGCGGCATCGACAGTCGATAGTTTAGCCACAATAGGCGTCCATTGAGGCTCACAACTGCAAATCAGCACTTCATATTCCGGGACTCGCCCGCCGCCCGTTGCTGCCCGGCCTCTTGTGACCCTGATTGCTGGGGCCCGGCACCTGGGGATTGGGGGGACCGAGGGCCGGGGCTATTCGGAGCCCATGGACCTCGCGAAGGCAAACCCCTTCTTTAGCGGGCGGCCAATATAGTTTGGAGTAGGCTGAGGCCTGATTGCAGGGGCCTGGCACCTGGGGATTGGGGTACCAAAACCAGAACTAGTGTGAGCCCATGGACCTTGCGAAGTAGACCTCTTCTTTAGCGGGCAGGGTGGGGAGGGCTGGAAAAAAACACTACAATAAGTAGGCTGAGGCCTGAGTGCTGAGGTCTGGGACCTGTGGATTGGGGACTGAAAGCTGGGTTCATTCAGAGACCCTGGGCGACCTTGCGAAGTGTCCAGCGGGCTGGGAGAGGAAAGGCTCAGAAATGTGAGGGAACTGGGGCCTGACCTAACTGTACCGTGCAAGAAGCTTGCCGGAGACGTTGGGAAGACCAAAAGGGAGAGGTGGAGGACATTGTGTTGCCAGATGCAGGGGAGGGGAGCTCGTCGTGTGTGTCTGGCCTCCTCCTTTTTTTACTTTTTTTTATTTTTACTGGTACTGGGTTTTCCGCATTTCTCAGGATCTCTTCCACTTCTCTTACTCAGAGTGGCACTTTTTAACAAAGTTCTCAAGCCTCTCTCTCTCTCTCTCTCTCTCTCTCTCTCTCTCTCTCTCACTCTCTCTCTCTCCTCTCTCTCTCTCTCTCTCTCTCTCTCTCTCTCCCTCTCTCTCTCTCTCTCTCTCAGACTGTGTTTATAATAGCCACAGAAGCCACAGAAACACTGGATGCATCGGAGAAAAAGGCATCTGACCTAGGTTACAGTCTGTCGGCCGTAAAGGAGTATGTGTCAGGACTGAAAGACAGATCAGCTGTGCGCGCTGTGAAAAATGCACACAGAAACAACTCATTTCGAAGGGTAGTCCGTGACAACTCAGGTGACAGACAATCACTGCTTTGTGAGACCGGTGTAGTCGGAAAATAACACTGCAGGAAAAAAACACTACAACAGTGTTTTTTCCCCAGTAAAATATCACTGGGAGTGTTATTTTCCTAGGAAGATTACACTCCTTCACCCAGGTAAAAATGACTACGCCAAGGAAATTAACACTACCCCAGGGAAAAAAGACTGCTCTAGTTTAAGTGTGCACTTGCAAACAAAAATGATTAAAATTCTTTAAGAACACGTTTAACACTCGCATGAAACAACCCTTTCGAAGTGCGCACAGAGGTTCACCAAATAAATTTTCTCTTGGGTTTCAGCTCTGTTGTCAGGGTTGTGATCGAGCCACCTTTGAGTATACACGCTGATCGTGGTGTTCAGGTACATGGCAGCTGCCATGATCTCTGTTTCTGTAGCCCAGATACCATTTGCTGCCATCTTTGTCGATCTGAGGTATTCTTCTGTGTCCATACCAATATAACGGCCCAAATTGTCTTCGTTGTGTTTGATGGTTTCTATAACTGCGCGTCGGATCTTTTCATGAAAATCTTGAGACCCTGCGATCTCCAGGCTTAACGCTCTGAAAAAACAGTCCCCGTCACCAATACCGTAATTGTTTCTGTTTGACGCGGAGCACCCACTTTCGTTTTCGGTCTGAAGGGCATTCTTTTAGGTGCGGCTAACCCCAGAGTCTTGCATTTCAGTCTTCTCCATGTAGAGTTCGTTGGGGTAAACCCTGACAATTTGTGGTTCTGATGAACGGTCAGGTTCGGCTCTGTTCTGTCGCTTTCTCTTGCTTGAGCACAATTCACCTTTCCCGTCTTGCATCAACTGCTGATTGATGTTGACGTCATCAGACGATGAACTCTTGGGAACACTAGCACTGGCACTGCAGGAAGTGTCGAAAATGTTGGCGTCGTCAGTCGATGAACTCTGCGGAACACTGGCACCAGTATTCATTGAAGTTTGTGGACCGCAGTCGTTTGCAGCTTTGTACGGCTTTAGATTAACGCCATGTGCTGTTTGCTTTAAGATTGTGCCGTCAGGGGTTTTCAAAATGTAAGTCTGATTTTGATTGACAGCATGTACCACATAGGGACCTTGCCACGGAGCCTTCATTTTCCCCCCTTTCCTATCCGCGCGACGCAGATTCCACAGAAGTACCTGCTCATCCACCACAAACATTCGCTTTTGGCCGTGGCGCTTTTCGTTGTCACGTTTTTGTCTGTCTTGCGCCTGAGTGATGTTCTCTGAAACTGTGTCTTTCATGACAGTGGACAGCTGCCTGATACTGTCCAGCCTTTGCTTGATATCATCAGGACAAGACGTGTCTTCACAACCTTCGAAGACGCTGACATTAACGTCGTTGACATCGGTGCTGGATGAGCAGATGGGGTCAATTTCGTCCCCAATCGGTAGTCGGGCTTGTCGGCCATACAGCAACAAGAAAGGGGTGTACAGTGTGCTTTTCTGTACGCTCGTTCTGAAGGCAAACAACACACCTGGTAAAGCATCAACCCAATCTTCTTCATCACGCAGAGTTTTCAGCAGCGAAGACTGGATTGTTCGGTTGTTTCTCTCAACAAGGCCATTGGCCTGCGGACGAAAGGCGCTTGTTATATTTTGTTTCACTCCACTCAGCCTGTGAAGCTCAGCAGACACTTGATTCACGAATTCTCTTCCCTGGTCATTAATCTGTATCTTGGGACACCCGTGACGACAGATCAGTTCATAAAGGAACCTTGCAGTGTCTTTTGCTGACTTTGATGGCAGGGGCTTGGCTTCCACCCCGGCCATTTCGTAAAATAGTCCACAGCAACAACGATACTGCTGAAACCACCTGGAGATTCTGGCATTGATGTGATGTCGATGCTGATCTGAGTCCATGGGGAGGATGAACAATTCACGCAGTGTTGCATATGGTTTTCCTGGCAGTCTTATTTGCCGCCGTAGTGGCAGTGTTATTTCCCTGGCGCCAGTGTAATTTTCCTGGGAAAATAACACTCCCCTTCCGAGATTGCAGTGTTTCTTTCCTAGGAAAAATACACTCCCAGTGTTTTTTTCCTGGAAGTCTTTTATGCCTCCTAGTGGTAAGGCGTCCGCCCCGTGATCGGGAGGTCGTGGGTTCGAACCCCGGCCGGGTCATACCTAAGACTTTAAAATTGGCAATCTAGTGGCTGCTCCGCCTGGCGTCTGGCATTATGGGGTTTGTGCTAGGACTGGTTGGTCCGGTGTCAGAATAATGTGACTGAGTGAGACATGAAGCCTGTGCTGTGACTTCTGTCTTGTGTGTGGCGCACGTTATGTGTCAAAGCAGCACCGCCCTGATATGGCCCTTCGTGGTGGGCTGGGCGTTAAACAAACAAACAAACAAACTGCTTTGTGAAACCGACGATTTTGTGTTGGTCACTGATTGCAGCATTGACGGAAGTTCATGCATGTACTGGTTGATCAAGCAAGCAGCTCGCCACATGCCACGAGACTTGAAGAGCAGGAGTACATTGACAAGCTTCGGCATGGTTCCCCCGTCGACAGGAGAAAATTCGCCGATCAGCTTCGATCTGCTCTTCAAGAAGTGTCTGCACTAAATTTTACCTCAGTTGACAGCAAAGCTATTCGGTTCGGATATTGTGTCGATGTTGTAGATGTGACTTTTGTTCTCATGTTGACATTTGGGAGAACGGTGTAATTTGCATTACACAGAACACTGACGCGGAGATTACCATGTCGGTAAAGGGATGAACTGTGAAACATCCCTGTGATCGATGCATTGTTAAACATTTCATGTTTTCGAAACTATGTGTACACTGATTTCCATTCCCCTCCTTCCCCATTGCAAGGGGCCAATGGCCTAGCAATTAAACTTTCACATTCGCATTCTCTCTCTCTCTCTCTCTCTCTCTCTCTCTCTCTCTCTCTCTCTCTCTCTCTCTCTCTCTCTCTCTCTCTCTCCCTCTCTCTCTCTCTCTCTATGAACATTTTTTTTCCTTTTTTTTTCTCCTCTTTGTCTGATTTAATAACCATGTTTTTATGTTTTTGCTTTGCTTCTTCTTCTGCTTTAATATTATGCACTGGTTAGTTAATTCCCTCTTGGGCGAGGGCTGGATGAAAAAAGATCTTTGCTGTATCTACTCCATTACCCTCGAAAAATAAAGTTGGTTCGTTCGTTCGTTCGTTCTCCCTCTTTCTCTCTCTCTCTCTCTCTCTCTCTCTCTCTCTCTCTCTCTCTCTCTCTCTCTCTCTCTCTCTCTGTCTCTCGCTCCGTCTGTCTGTCACTGTCTCCCTCCTCCTCCTCCTCCTCCTCCTACCCCATCACCCGCTCCTTATAGTGAGTGGGTGGGAGTACTGAAACTTTCTTTTTTGCCACTTCTTTCTTTCCGGGCGTTGCATCACTGGGGCGCTAAAATGGACGGTCATCTCCCTCTGCAGAAACGCGTTGATTCAGTTGTGTTGTCAGCTCCACTCGTTGCTGCGAATCTGCGCCTAGTAATGATGCTCCTCGCACAATTGGGGCTAATGGCTCCTGCCATTTTTCTGTCCTTTCGCGCTTTTTTCTTCCTTTTTTTCTCCCCCGTCCTTTGCTGCGGCGGCATAGCGATGGAAAGAGAGGGGTTGGAAATTAAATGTCCGCAGACGTTCGCTTTCCCGCAGATTTTCACAAGGTTTTTTTTTTAATCTTTCTTTGTTCTTTTTGTTGCACGAATTTGTACGCTTTAGACAAAGCGAGGATAATGAATGGATTTCCAGAAAGTCAATAATCATCGATCTTTTTCAGTAAGTTTGAGTCGGGAACTATAAGATAGAGGAAAATATCAGGAAACGTTAGAGGGTGCGTATAAAAAAGAGCGAAGTGAGCAAATGAACACGATTTTCTTTTCTCTTTTTTTGAAAGTCAAAAACATCATGCTTGGAAACATGTTTGAGAACAAATGGAAGATTTCTGGAGTAAAAAAACAAGTGAAGAAGCATACATGCCATTTAGAGGGCAACAACAGCAACAACAACAACTAGGACACACACACACACTGACACACACACACTCCAACACATTGCAGAGACTGAGAAAGAGAAAGTGAGCGAGAGAGAGAAAACCGTCTCTCTCTACTCCACCACCCACCCCCCACCCCCCACCCTCACCCCTCTCTCTCTCTCTCTCTCTCTCTCTCTCTCTCTCTCTCTCTCTCTCTCTCTCTCTCTCTTTCTCAGTCTCTCCATACATCACCGTTGAATACTGAGATAATGATTTGAAACATGAACAGCACACTTAGTATAAGCTTAGCGTGGTCACAAATGTTTATATCGCATTATACATGCCACCTTAGTGTATTTCCGGAATAAAATCTTGTTTAAACCAACAGCATTTTTTCATTTTCATACTCCACAACAAAATCCAAACTCAACACTCACAAGCGAAAACACCCAGTAAGCGCAAAATCCCACCAAGCACGCAAGCAACTCCGCATTCCCCTTCAACCTTATCACGAATCCTAAGTTGTGGCATCGTTTGCTTTGTCACTGTGCATTTATTGCCTTCATTATGCCGGCATACTTCTCATTCTATCCCTCAGATAGCTGGCTGGGGGGTGTCAGGTGTAAGTCCGTTGTAATTGCCTGACACTAGCAGGTCTGGCACTTATTCCCACATTGCAGGATAAAATGCAATGTGTCAAGCCCGAGCCGATGTGGCACTGGCATTTGATACTGCTGCACCACTGGAATTTTAGCTTGGGCATAAGGGGTGGGTGCACGGAGAGTTTCTAAGTTGGGAAGCCATGAATGGAAAGATATGGCAAGTTGTTTTTTCCTTCTTTCCTTCTTTCTTTCTGTCATTCTTTCTTTCTTTCTTTCATTATAATGTCGTAGCGCCAGACGGTAACGACCATTGGTGGGAATAGAAGTAGGAGGCATGGGATCGGGCGGGGGGTATGCGGTCATTTAGCAAGTGCAACATGCACATACACGGACACATTTAAAACATTCATTCACTCACTCACTCACTCACTCACTCACTCACTCATTCAAGAAGACAAAAGAAAGACATTCTGAGTGATCTGAAATGATCAACACCAAAGTAGGGGAGAGCGATTTGTTCCATTGTAAATATTGTATTCTGAATCCCTTGCGATAGATTCATTGAGTTTGCTGGATGCTTACAATATAAACAAGGCGAACACGGGCAAAGTCTTGACCTCCCTTGCATGGCATATTTATTAGCCTACGTGGCGTGTCCACCCATCGGAGCACAAGTTTGCGAATGTCAATGCATATTATGATCGTCAGATTCTCAGCGGCTTCGGTATTTCCACACCGATTTCGAAAAAAGGCTTGGTATGTGGCAAATGGAGGAACTCCATTGTATAACTGAATGTTTCATCCTGCACTCAAACACGGTTCGATGGAGCAGGGTCAGTCAGCGAGTGCGTTTATTATGACGATTAGTTTCGTTAGTGGTGAAACTGTGTTATTATGTCCCTCGAAGACGTCTCATATATATATATGCACTGGAGCAAGGATAATACGAGCGTGTGTGTATGTGTGTGTAAATGTATGTGCGTGTGTGTGTGTGTGTGTGTGTGTGCGTGCGTGCGTGCGTGCGTACGTGCGTGCATGCGTGCGTGTGTGTGTGTGTGTGTACGTGTGTGTGTTAGTGTATGTAGTGTGCGTGCGTGCGCACGGTGTGTGTGTGTGCATGTGTCAATCCGATTATGCCTTGCGTGCGGATATGTGTGTTTGTGTGTGTGTCTTTCATCGAAAATCCCGAGGCGACAGACACTTATCAGTGACACACTTATGCCCATCCAACACAAGGGTCAAAGCCCTTTTCACATGCAATATGGCGGCGATGTTTATTTTCATACACACCCTAGGCCTCCCATTTCATCTCAGTCATCATCACACCACAATGAATCCACTCAAACAAAGTGAACATGTGTTTTTTTCGTCAAAGCGGGAGAAAAAGACATGTTATCAGTGAGTCTCGCTCGGTCTCTTTATGTCTTTTTAAGTCAGTGTTTGTCTGTCTGTCTGTGTGTTGGTCTTTCTGTCTGTCTCTGTGTCTCTGTTTTTCTGTCTCTCTGTGTCTGTCTCTGTCTCTCTGTCTCTCCGTCTCCGTCTCTGTCTTTGCCTCTGTCTCTCTGTCTCTCTGTCTCTCTGTCTGTCTGTCTTGTCTGTCTGTCTCTCTCTCCCTCCAACACACACACACACACACACACACACACACACACTCACACTCTCTCTCTCTCTCTCTCTCTCTCTCTCTTTCTCACTCAGTCTCCCCATCCGCACTCTGAGCATCCTAGCGGCCTCCGATTAATAATTTTGAAATTCCATTCCGCATGGTCGGCGCGGGCTGGCTCAATATGTTTGTGGCTATGATTACTAGCGGCAGAGAACAGAAGGGATGAGGCGAATGGTCGCGTGTGCACCCTTGTGTCGATCTGTGCACAAGAGATTGTGTGGGGATGCACGCTGCACGGGAAGCCCAATGAAGTCGACAGTCACACACAAACACACAGACCGAGGACTAATACTCTTCTTCTTCTGGCTGAGACGGCGAAAAAAAAAGTGTGTGTTGGGGGCGGGGGGTGGGAGAAGGAGGTTCCGGGGCTAGACCGGGGTTGGTCAACTTTCTAGGTCTTCAGAATGAGATTTTTTTCTTGCGAAAAAGTCTGATAAAAACTGAGGGTGTGGTG